>NW_025334465.1:0-56978 GCF_014858855.1 Bufo gargarizans
AAAAAAGCTATTTCTTGTTACCTTGCCACACAAAAAGTGTAATATAGAGCAACCAAAAATCATATGTACCCTAAACTAGTACCATCAAAACTGCAACCCTATCCCGTAGTTTCTAAAATGGGGTCACTTTTTTAGAGTTTCTACTCTAGGGGTGCATCAGGGGGGGCTTCAAATGGGACATGGTGTCAAAAAAACCAGTCCAGCAAAATCTGCCTTCCAAAAACCGTATGGCATTCCTTTCTTTCTGCGCCCTGCCGTGTGCCCGTACAGCAGTTTACAACCACATATGAGGTGTTTCTGTAAACTACAGAATCAGGGCCATAAATATTGAGTTTTGTTTGGCTGTTAACCCTTGCTTTGTTACTTGAAAAAATATATTAAAATGGAAAATCTGCCAAAAAAGTGAAATTTTGAAATTGTATCTCTATTTTCCATTAAATCTTGTACAACACCTAAAGGGTTAACAAAGTTTGTAAAATCAGTTTTGAATACCTTGAGGCGTGTAGTTTCTTAGATGGGGTCACTTTTAGGGAGTTTCTACTCTAGGGGTGCATCAGGGGCTTCAAATGGGACATGGTGTAAATAAACCAGTCCAGCAAAATCTGCCTTCCAAAAACCAAACGGCGCACCTTTCACTCTATGCCCCGCTGTGTGGCCGTACAGTAGTTTACGGCCACATATGGGGTGTTTCTGTAAATGGCAGAGTCAGGGCAATAAAGATACAGTCTTGTTTGGCTGTTAACCCTTGCTTAGTTAGTGGAAAAAATGGGTTAAAATGGAAAATTAGGCAAAAAAATGAAATTCTCAAATTTCATCCCCATTTGCCAATTTGCCATTTTTGCGTGGTTTCTATTATGTAAACCTTGCAAAGTGACTTCAGAGCTGTAGTGGTCCCTAAAAATTGTGTTTTTGTAAATTTCTGAAAAATTTCAATATTTGCTTCTAAAGTTCTAAACCTTGTAACATCCCCAAAAAATAAAATATCATTCCCAAAATAATTCAAACATGAAGTAGACATATGGGGAATGTAAAGTCATCACAATTTTTGGGGGTATTACTATGTATTACAGAAGTAGAGAAACTGAAACTTTGAAATTTGCTAATTTTTCAAAATTTTTGGTAAATTAGGTCTTTTTTTATGCAAAAAAATTATAATTTTTTTGACTACATTTTACCAGTGTTATGAAGTACAATATGTGATGAAAAAACAATCTCAGAACGGCCTGGATAAGTCAAAGCGTTTTAAAGTTATCACCACTTAAAGTGACACTGGTCAGATTTGCAAAAAATGGCCAAGTCCTCAAGGTGAAATAGGGCTGAGTCCTTAAGGGGTTAAAAGCATCCTAAAATCTCATTATGAGAGGTACATACCTTATGGGAATAAAAGGTTAAGGAACAAAAAGAAACCAAAGTGGATATATAGAACTGTAAAGAAAGCAATAAATGACAAAAAGAAAGCATATAAATCACTAAAACAGGAGAGTAGCACGGAAGCACTGAAAAAGTATAAGGAAAAACAAAAACATGTAAAAAACAAATAAAAGCGGCCAAACTGGGGGGCGGAGCTACTAGCCGACTGAGCCAACCGCATGGTGAAGGAGCTCCTGGCAATTTACATCATTTATAGCACTTTAACACCCTATAAGTGCATAAATTTGGCTGAAATCAGCATTTCCCGGCTAATAAGCAAGCTCATTAAGAAGACATCAAGTGATTGAGAGATCTGGAGCGACATTATCAGCTTAGAAGCAAGCGCCACCCAGCACAGCACTAAAGACAGCCGCGGCCATCTTGAGGTATGGACCACACACTACCCACAAAGACACTGATGAAATCACCTCTGCTGGGGACCGGACAGGCTTCAGAGGAGATCGCCTCTGATGTGGACTCGGCTGGCAGCGCTGGTCGCAACTTGGACAGAAGCGGCAGCTTTAGATCGGAGGAGTCTGGGGTGAAACACAGTGCAGCTGAAGCAGAAGGTGAGTAAGATGGCGGCAGTGTGAATCGCGTCCTGCCTGCAGCCTTAATAGATTGCACTTGTTCCCCATAGAACAGCCATAAAAGTGTAAACATCGCATAGGCTACCTGGTGTTCATCATCAAAGGGAGAAGACACAGTCCCCTTGCCGGAATATAAGCAGTCACTGAGATACAGACTGCTGTGCCTGCACGCCTTATTAATTAACCCTTCAAAGAGAGAAGCAGGGAGAATAAGTCGAGACAAATATTAGGGCTACGAGGGGCGGAGCTAGCTGCAGAGCTGAGTGGAAGCAGCTTGGAAGAGCTCTGTAAGTTACCTGATTATAACTCGATATAACGCCATCAAATTGAGACTGCCTAGCCTAAAAACACCCTACCCTGACCCAGGGAACTGCCCGGCACCTAAAGATACCAATTTTATTGGGTTCTGTGGTGGCTGGACGCTGCGGCCTACTAAACAGATTAAAGCACCGGGCTCTGTTTGGCACTCAGCCATATCCTAGGAGCTGACCCCCGACGGCTCCTCGGATCATCGCCGCTCAGGAGAAGTAACGATCAACCTGATCTGCCATATACTACCTGGAATTTGTCGGCGCACAACAGAGATACATTCAGCTGACCCGCTTCGCACCGGACTGACTTCGGCTTCATATAGACCGTACAGCAAGCAAAGGTCGGTGCTCAAAAGCTCTGTGACAATTGGCCCTAGCATTCACTCAGATCACTTTCCGCTGGAATTAATCTTGCAGGTATCAGATTCTGCCCCAACTAAGCCACCCTGGAGATTAAATGAGACTCTCTTGTCTATTTCAACCGTACGTAACAAACTTTCCACCCGCTTGAAAGAGTACTTTCAACAAAATGCAAATAATGGCGTCTCCGTCCTAACAGTGTGGGAGGCCCATAAAGCTACAATAAGGGGTGAATTTATATCGGCAGGCACATACCACAAAAACAAAGGGACTCACAGACACAGTTGTTACAATCTGAGATTTTAAGACTGGAGAAGCTCCACAAGAAATTACTATTCACATCTCATCTCCAACAACTTACTGAGGCCCGACTTCAATTAAAAGACATATTAAACAAATCCTCCGCTAAGATTTTCATGTCGACCAAACATTAATTTTATGCTCATGGCGACAAAGCTTCAAAATTAATGATGTCCCTCATTAAAAGAAAAAAAAAAAACAAACACACATCGCCGAGATTAGGTCAAGTTCGGGTTCTACCACATCAGTCCCAGCGGAGATTGAAAAGGAATTCATAAAATTTTACTCCTCCCTATATCAATTACATCACTCTGATTGAAATTCAGATTCACCAGAATTTCTCTTGACAATCTCAGTTTTTCTCACATGAGCGAATCTCCCAAAACTATGCCATGGGATCATATTCTTCCATATTGAAGCCTTTTTTCACCAGATGAGGTCCGGTCTGCCCTGCGAAGAAGCCCCAAGAGTAAAGCCCCTGGTCCAGACGGCCTTCCATGCTCATACTATTAGACCTTTTCATCGATTCTCCTCCCTCATTTGACAGACACATACAATGCCTATTTGACTGGCACTGAACAACCACAACGATCACAAGAGGCATATATCACCATTATTCATAAAGAAGGTAAAGATCCTGCTCGATGTGGCAGTTATAAACCTATTTCATTACTAAACGTGGATTTGAAGATATACGCTAACCTCCTCGTTGATAGACTTAAGCCCCTAATTCCCGGTTTAATCTCTCCAGAACAGGTCGGTTTTGTGCCTGGCAGAGAAGGAAAGGACAACACTATGAGGGTCTTGTCTATGATACAAATCACGTCACGTAACAAATTACCGCTGGTATTGTTGGGGACTGATGCAGAAAAGGCCTTCGACAGGGTAGACTGGACCTACATGAAACAGGTTTTACTTCACTTTGGCTTTCCACAAACCTTTATAAACGCCATTTTTATCATGTACTCACGTCCCACGGTGAGATTGCATATAAATTGATCTCTATCAGCCCCTTTCCAGATACAAAATGGCACCCGCAAAGGATGCCCCCTATCGCCTATCCTATTTGTTCTTTTATAAGAACCCCTCTTAGCCTCGATCAGAGCTCACCCGGGTATTGCTGGGTTTGAAGATGGTAAATTTGTACACAGCTCAGCTGCTTACGCTGATGATATCTTACTGTTTATTACCAACTCATCCTCAGCATTCCCCGAACTACAGGCTCTCCTCTGAGATTACGGGTCCATCTCCAATTTCAAAATAAATGCCTCTAAATCGGAAGCCTTAGGCTTCAATATATGAAAAGAAGAATTAGACCTCCTACAGACTCATTTCCCATATCACTGGCTGAAATCACACATTACGTATATAGGTCTTAAGCTTAGCCATACTTGTAGTGAACTTTACTCCCTAAACTACGCCCCTATCCCACAATTGTTCAAACGAATAACAGATTCATGGTCTCTCCCCTTCCTATCCTGGATGGGACAAAAGAACCTAATAAAAACAATTTTACTCCCCAAATTACTATCTATTTCAAACTCTCCCAATCCCCCTCCCGACACATTTCTTTACAAGTGTCAGGAAATTAACAAGCAAATTCCTTTGGCGAGATGGGAGACACAGACAAAGTCATGACTAGTGTTGAGCGCGAATATTCGAATTGCTAATTATTTTCTCGAATATCGTGACTTCGAGATTTTGCGAATAATTAGAATATAGTTCTATATATTCGCAAAATCTAATATTCGTTTTGTTTTTTTTATTGTTATATTTTTTTCTTTCCCACTTCCCTAAAGTTGTTCTTACCTGTCCTTTGGATTCCTGGCTTCCTGGCTGCTCCAATCTGTGCCCGTTGCCGCTTCTGCCGACTTCCGTGCTCATGGAGCGTCCCCATCACCATGGGAACGTCTCCATATACTATAATGTACTGTTGGATTTGAGAATTACGTTGAAATCGCAATTCGATTAATTCAAGTTATAATAATCAAATTGCGATTTCAACTTAACACTGCTATATTCCATATTAGGCTAGCCTAATATGGAATATAACTTTGAGTTATATTAATCGCATTGCGATTTCAACTTGGACCTGGTTTACTATGGTTGGCTTGGTAGAATTAGCAAATATGACGAATGTATTCGTCATATTCCACAAAACGAAGATAACGAAGTATTCGGCATCTTCGTTTTAGCTACTTATTCATCAACTTCGCTAATTCTAGCAATCATATAGGAAAATTTACTATAGAGACAGCTAAGTATAATTCGCTATGCGATTATATTACTTTGCTTTTTTTAAAAATAAATATAATAATTATACCTGATAATTATTATAATTATTCTATTTATAAAAAAAAAAGCTAAGTAATATAATCGCATAGCGAATTAAACTTAGCTGTCTCTATAGTAAACTTTCCTATATGATTGCTAGAATTAGCGAAGTTGATGAATAGGTAGCTAAAAACGAAGATGGAGAATACTATGTTATCTTCGTTTTGTGGAGTATGACGAATACATTCGTCATATTCGCTAATTCTACCAAGCCATTGAAGCCAACCATAGTAAACCAGGTCCAAGTTGAAATCGCAATTCGATTATTATAACTTGAATTAATCGAATTGCGATTTCAACTTGGACCTGGCTTAGTTGAGACCCAGCAGCAGCAGCATCAAGTTGAAAGCGCAATGCGATTAATATAACTCAAAATAATCGCATGGCGATTTCAACTTAGTACTGCTATATTCCATATTTGTTAATTCTAGCCTAATATGGAATATAGCAGTGCTAAGTTGAAATCGCAATTCAATTAATTCAAGTTATAATAATCGAATTGCGATTTCAACTTTTTACGTATATTCTTAATATTGCTCTAACTTCGTCTTTTAGAATATTCGTAATATTGTTCTAACTTCGTCTTTTAGAATATTCGTAATATTGCTCTAACTTCGTCTTTTAGAATATTCGTAATATTGCTCTAACTTCGTCTTTTAGAATATGACGAATATTCTAAAAGACGAAGTTAGAGCAATTTTACGAAATTTCGTAAAATACACATAGATTGTAATTTAGCTAATATACTGCTATAGTAATTTTTTTAATAGTGTACATATTTTACAAAACTTAAGTTCAGAAGAGGCAAAAAAAATAGAGAAAAGAAATGATTATAGCATTATATTAGCTAAATTACAATCTATATGTGTATTTTACAAAATTTTGTAATATTGCTCTAACTTCGTCTTTTAGAATATTCGTAATATTCTAAAAGACGAAGTTAGAACAATATTATGAAATTTCGTAAAATACACATATTAGCCTAGCCATAGTCAATTAGTCATAGGAACGTTGCTTTATACTATCAAAAGAAAAATCGCAATACGTGTTTAATTAAATCTCATATTATTCGCGATAATTGGAATAATTACTAATATTCAATTTCAAAGAATATAACACGAATATTCAATCGAATATTCGCGAAATATCGCGAAATCGAATATGGCACCTCCCGCTCATCACTAGTCATGACTTCTTGGTCCAACACAAGCTTAGAGGTGGTATGTCATTGTCTGAATGGAGACAATATTACGAGGCAAAAAATTAGAACAAAGGATGGTAGGGCACACCAATACTCGGTACCACACAGATAATTATATAAATGTTTTATTAGTGACATACACTGCTAAGTAAACTTACATAAAATATAAAATGTAACTCTCCTAAAATGTTAAAGTAAAATACATATGTTTACTAAAAGACATTCATTACCTAAAATACCATTGAGTACATTCAAATCCAATAAAATTAAATAAATTAAATAATTATTGGATAGTTGTATGGTAAAAATAGTGTCCTTCCAGATGGATACTTGTCACTTAATCAATGCCCCAAAGGTGAAATTGGGGCTATACCTGTTTCTAGAGTCCTTTTGTTTGAGGGCTTTTTCAATAGTCACTGCAACTGTAGCGACTCAGTGGTTGTTATACATCGATACACTCTTGCTGTTCAATAGTACAAAAAAGAGCCGGAACAGTTATACTCACAATCGTGGCGTAGTATTGTCGGCTTTAGTCAGTCACAGGTGGCGTCCCACGTGTGGTAGATGCTACTTGTACAAATTGCAGCAAAGTAAGAGTGATACGGTTTTGGGATCCTTGATGTTATTCATATAGCCGTGCTGTGCTTGGAGATCAGTCGGTGATGTATAGCTTCTAGCTTTAAATGCTTCACGAAGGTGGACTTTGCCACGAGGCCGACTCTCCAGACAGACAGATATGCGGCTTGCCTTGACTTTTTTCAAGTTAAGAAATCAGCGATCCTTTTTTTCTTTAGCGCTTTAAGGTCCTCCGGTGTAGTGCTTTATTCCATGGGGAAGTTACCAAACATGTTTCGGAGTTAACAACGACTCCTTCATCAGTGGCTGAACTGCCCATGGGAATGACTGGCTTTTAAATACCTTGATCAGGTGTCGATTAAATTAATTAGTTCTGGATCGGAAGTGACGTACACTTGTCTTCTCAAATCAATGGTGCAGATAAATCGCTTATATATATATTATAAAATTAGATTAAATATATAGCTACGTATATCACATTCATGCTATCAATTACATTAATGTATATTCAGGTAATTCACTTGTATATACATACGTGCATATGCGCACGCATGTGTAAGTCACCGCAACATTTTCATAAAGTCTATTACTTCACATAGACAGTACTTTACACCATCTTTTCCACCAAAAGAGGTAGTGTAGTAAGTGAATGAATAGATAATGTGAAAATATATATAATATTTGTGCTATTAAGTGGAACGATTTTATATGTGTTGCGGTATCAGTGCGTTTTTATGTTTCCTTTGACATTGTATCCACATCAGTCCCACATCGATAATTACATTTGGTGCTTAAATGCAGAATCAACATACAAAATGAATTCAGGAAATACATAAAAATATATGAATATATAAGAAGTTATATTAAGATATAAAAATATATATAAAAATATATATATATAAAATATATAAAATGCATATATTATCAGTAGATATCACTAAAATTAGATGGAACAGATAGGTAATTCCCGTTAATTCTATTCCATATTCTATGTTTGCAAGCAGGGGAACTTTATAAATTTCAATGTTTGTAGATGATAATACGTTTCAATGTTTGTAGATAATACTAGAGGGGGAGTTCGTCACCAGGGGAAGACCCGGAGGGTCTGAATACTTACGGGTCTCTCCCTGGTCAAGAACTCCCCCCCCCCAAAAAAGGGGACGGCTACAGAAATCCATATATTTCAATTTCAGCATTTAATCCTGCTGGTAATAGGGTATTCAAGTCAAAGATGAATCTTGATTCAATCCTTGACATTTTCTTAATATGATCCCCACCCCTCCAATCTGTTTCTATTTTCTCCAGAGCCGAGAAAACAAGACCCCTGGGATCCTGATTATGCACAAGTTTAAAGTGGTTTGACAATGTGTGTTTTACGTACCCCTTCTTTATATTGGAGATATGTTCCGCTATGCGGACTTTTAATTGCCTCTTTGTCCTTCCCACATATTGTCTCTTACAGGGACATTGTATGACATAGATGACACTATTGGTATTGCATGTAAGGAAATCTTTAATAGTGTGTTGATGGTTATTTGTTGTTGATTTCACTACCAATGTTTTTTTGGGGAACATAGTATTTTTACATCCCTTACATTTTCCACATCGGAAAAAGCCTGCAGTATTGGTCCATTTTTGTATGGATGAATCAATCTTATTTTTACTAGTTTTTGGGATAGTTGGTGCTACCATAAGCGCTAAATTGGGCGCTTTGGTGAAAATGACTTGTGGGAATTCTGGAATTAATTGGCCTATTATTTTGTCCTTATTTAAAAAATGCCAATGTTTATTAAGTATATATTTCACTTTTTTATGTTGGGTATTGAACGGGACAATTATTCTTATGTTTTCATCATTCTTTTCTTTTGTTTTTGTATTAAAGAAGGATTTTCGATCTAATTGTCTAACCTTGTTCAATGCTGTTTCCAAAATTTCTGTGGGGTATTGTTTCTCTAGAAACTGTTTTTTCATGTCACCAGCCTCTTTTTCAAAAGTTTCCAATTTTGAGCAATTTCGTCTAATTCTTCTAAATTGTCCTATAGGTACATTTAAAAGCCATTGCGGCAAATGGCAGCTATTATACAGGATATATCCATTTTTTGCTGTTGGTTTTCGAAATGTATTGCAAATTAATTTGGACTCCTCTATTTTAATTTCTAGGTCTAGAAATTCTACCATTTCTTGGCTGGTTTTTCCTGCAAACCGTAAGTTGTAATTATTTTTATTTATATCTTCTAAAAATTTGTCCAATGGTTCCTGATCCTTTTTCCATATAAAGAGGACGTCATCAATATACCTCTTCCAGAGCACCAGGTCTGTCCCCAGCTTAGGGTCGATGACTTCTTGTTCCCAGTTCGCCATAAATAGATTGGCGTAGCTGGGGGCAAACCTGGTGCCCATTGCAGTACCACACACCTGCAGGTATATATTAGAATCAAACCAAAAGTAATTGTGGTCTAAAATATACTGGGTAACTGTTTGCAGGTATTCAATCTGTTCTATAGGTATCTGGGTGTTTTGTTGTAATTGCTGTCCCATAGCTTTTATTCCTTGTTTATGGTTTATAACCGTGTACAGGGACTGTACATCCAATGTTCCTATAATCCATCCAGAGCTATATTCTATCTTCTCAATTGTATCAATTATTGAAGTGGTATCTTTTATATATGATTTAATTGTTTTGACTGCTGGTTGTAATAATCTGTCTATATAATGAGACAGATTTGCTGTCAACGAACCTATACCCGAAATTATTGGGCGTCCAGGAGGATTTATAGGGTCCTTATGCAGTTTGGGGATGCAGTAGAATACTGGCAATCTGCATTGGCTATTAGTAATATAATGGAATTCCTGTTGGGATAAGATGCCCGATTTTTGACCTTGTTCACATAATGTTACTAGTTGTTTATAGTATTCTATGGTAGGGTCAGTGCGTAACCGTTTATACGTAATTATATCGGACAGCTGTCTTATACATTCCTTATTATAGTTATCTTTATCCCATACCACTATTGCTCCCCCTTTATCTGCTGGGCGTATAATTATTTGTTGATCCTTTTGTAATTGTTTAAAAGCCTGTATTTCTACTTTTGATAGATTATTATCTCTACTTTTATTTATTTTTATTTTTCTAATATCAAATTCTACAGCTTGTCTAAAGGCCGTCATCTCTTCACTGATTTCTTGGCGTGGATATTTGACCGACTTATTTTTCACGTCTGTATGTACATATTTTCGGCCATCTCTTGGGATATCTCCATTTAATATAGGGTTTTTGATGAAATATTTCTTTAAACATAATTTTCTAATGTATTTTTCTATACCAATCATTGTATCAAACTTGTTTAATTGATTAGATGGTTCTGCATTTAAGCACCAAATGTAATTATCGATGTGGGACTGATGTGGATACAATGTCAAAGGAAACATAAAAACGCACTGAAACCGCAACACATATAAAATCGTTCCACTTAATAGCACAAATATTATATATATTTTCACATTATCTATTCATTCACTTACTACACTACCTCTTTTGGTGGAAAAGATGGTGTAAAGTACTGTCTATGTGAAGTAATAGACTTTATGAAAATGTTGCGGTGACTTACACATGCGTGCGCATATGCACGTATGTATATACAAGTGAATTACCTGAATATACATTAATGTAATTGATAGCATGAATGTGATATACGTAGCTATATATTTAATCTAATTTTATAATATATATATAAGCGATTTATCTGCACCATTGATTTGAGAAGACAAGTGTACGTCACTTCCGATCCAGAACTAATTAATTTAATCGACACCTGATCAAGGTATTTAAAAGCCAGTCATTCCCATGGGCAGTTCAGCCACTGATGAAGGAGTCGTTGTTAACTCCGAAACATGTTTGGTAACTTCCCCATGGAATAAAGCACTACACCGGAGGACCTTAAAGCGCTAAAGAAAAAAAGGATCGCTGATTTCTTAACTTGAAAAAAGTCAAGGCAAGCCGCATATCTGTCTGTCTGGAGAGTCGGCCTCGTGGCAAAGTCCACCTTCGTGAAGCATTTACAGCTAGAAGCTATACATCACCGACTGATCTCCAAGCACAGCACGGCTATATGAATAACATCAAGGATCCCAAAACCGTATCACTCTTACTTTGCTGCAATTTGTACAAGTAGCATCTACCACACGTGGGACGCCACCTGTGACTGACTAAAGCCGACAATACTACGCCACGATTGTGAGTATAACTGTTCCGGCTCTTTTTTGTACTATTGAACAGCAAGAGTGTATCGATGTATAACAACCACTGAGTCGCTACAGTTGCAGTGACTATTGAAAAAGCCCTCAAACAAAAGGACTCTAGAAACAGGTATAGCCCCAATTTCACCTTTGGGGCATTGATTAAGTGACAAGTATCCATCTGGAAGGACACTATTTTTACCATACAACTATCCAATAATTATTTAATTTATTTAATGTTATTGGATTTGAATGTACTCAATGGTATTTTAGGTAATGAATGTCTTTTAGTAAACATATGTATTTTACTTTAACATTTTAGGAGAGTTACATTTTATATTTTATGTAAGTTTACTTAGCAGTGTATGTCACTAATAAAACATTTATATAATTATCTGTGTGGTACCGAGTATTGGTGTGCCCTACCATCCTTTGTTCTAATTTTATTACTGTTTTTGAGGATTGGGTGAATCCTTTTTTGGTAGGTGCACCCATCTCCATTCTTGAACTTGCAGGTGAGCCCTCTCTAATTACTTGTATACTGAATATTACGAGGCAGTCCACCTGTCCAGAGTAATATATTGGCTACGTAAAGACACTAATAAACTATGGATACCACTATAGGAACACTTAGCGAAACACCCTCTGGGTTCTCTCCTCTGGCAAAAAGACCAAAAAGATTGCAAACCTCCTACCTTTCTCACACAAAATACTATCACTCAAACCACGTTGAAGATCTGGCATACATATGCAGACAAAATTAGCCCTATCCTCTCTCCTCTAATGTCTGTAGCTGATATACCAGAGTTACAACAGGGGAAATCACCAGAGGTTGGTCTCAACATCCAAGATATGAAAGCCATCTCACTCTACTCCTTCCTAAGTCCTGACACATTAGACGATCCTCTAATACATTCCTCCTTCCGCATTTTACAAAAAGCACACCTACGCTCACTAGTTAGGCCTTATTTAATTCAAAGAATTGATATCTTCAAATAAAGTCCCAAAACACCTACTCTCTAAAGTGTATGGCGTCCTTCAGGTAGTCAAATCTCCTTCAGATAGGGGATTTATTGCAGAATGACTTCGGTACTACATGGTCACTATCAGAAATTAAGGAAATATACAGCAGATCCCACAGCATATCCCGCTGTACTCGCCTCCAAGGAAACACATTTAAACTAACCTCTAGATGGTAGATGGTAGCACACACCAATCAGGCTAACGCAGATGAAATGTCTCAGCTGTGATATATCCTGGAAGTGCCACCTCTTACAAGGCTCCTACCTCCACATGTGGTGGTCATGCCCTGTGCTGACACCTTTCTGGTCGGAAGTGACAAAACTAATTAAGAGTATATGTTCCTTGGCCAATGACCCCTCTCCTATTTCCATTTTACTTAACATAAGATTGGATGATATACCGATCACGAAACGGATACTATTCCAACATTTAACGGCTGCTGCAAAATCTTTAATTCCGTTACGTTGGAATCAACAGAGCCCTCCCAGCATATATCAATGGCTGCAAAAAGTCAATTATATATTCCTCATGGAGGAACTTTCAGCCTGAGAATTACGCACACACACAAAGTTCCAATCAACATGGAAAGACTGGGTCACCTTCCGCTCGACCTCATTTGCCCTCCAACACTTTGCAAAAGAACCTCAGGATACAAATGACTAACAAACTATAGGACTGCCACTCTCGATGAGTCCTCCCTCCCCCCCCGTACTTCCCTTCTCCCCTTTCTCCCATCCCCACCCCCCTACTTGTATACCATCTACTCTGTCCTTTTCCCGGTACTCTATGTCTATTGTACTTGTTTGTAATGATATTCATATTCAGACGAATGTTCTCTCATGCATTTTTGTCATTATGGTTTCTCAACAATATTGTACCACTTGTTCATTGCACAATTTTCAATTTACTCAAAAAAATCATTAAAAAGAGAGTTGAAAAGAAAAAGAAAAGCGGCCAAACTAGAGACCGAGAGATTAATTGCCAAAGAGAGTAAAACTAACCCTAAAATGTTCTTCAATTATATAAATGTTAAAAAGTATAAATCTGAAGGTGTCGGCCCTTTAAAGAGTAATGAGGGGGAAGTCGCAGAGAGCGACGAGGAGAAAGTAAAGCTGTTAAATATTTTTTTTTCCAATGTATTCACTGAGGAAAATAAATTGTCAGATGAAATGCAGAATGTAAAAATAAATTCCCCATTAATAGTGTCCTGTCTGACCCAGGAAGAAGTGCAACAGCGACTTAAAAAGATTAAAATGGACAAATCGCCAGGACCGGATGGCATACAACCCGTATCCTAAGAGAAATAAGTAATGTCATAGCCAGACCCTTATTTCTGATATTTGCGGACTCTATACTGACAGGGAATGTCCCACAGGATTGGCGCATAGCAAATGTGGTTCCAATATTCAAAAAGGGTAAAAAAAACAGAGCCTGGAAACTATAGGCCGGTAAGTTTAACATCTGTTGTGGGTAAACTGTTTGAAGGTTTTCTGAGAAATGCTATCTTAGAGCATCTCAACGGAAATAAGCAAATAACGCCATATCAGCATGGCTTCATGAGGGATCGGTCATGCCAAACTAATTTAATCTGTTTCTATGAGGAGGTAAGTTCTAGACTTGACAGCGGCAAATCCATGGATATTGTATAACTCTGGACTTCTCGGACTGGGAGAAAACGTCTGTATGTGGGTAAGTAACTGACTGAGTGATAGAAAACAGAGGGTGGTTATTAATGGAACATACTCAAATTGGGTCACTGTCACTAGTGGGGTACCTCAGGGGTCAGTATTGGGCCCTATTCTCTTCAATATATTTATTAATGATCTTGTAGAAGGCTTGCATAGTAAAGTATCAATTTTCACAGATGACACTAAACTGTGTAAAGTAATTTACACTGAAGAGGACAGTATACTGTATATATACTACAGAGGACAGTATACTGTATATACACTACAGAGGACAGTATACTGTATATATACTACAGAGGACAGTATACTGTATACATACTACAGAGGACAGTATACTGTATATATATACCACAGAGGACAATATACTGTATATATACTACAGTATACTACTACAGAGGGATCTGGATAGACTGGAGGCTTGGGCAGATAAGTGGCAGATGAGGTTTAACACTGACAAATGTAAGGTTATGCACATGGGAAGGAATAATGCAAGTCACCCGTACATACTAAATGGTAAAACACAGGGTAACACTGACATGGAAAAGGATCTAGGAATTTTAATAAACAGCAAACTAAGCTGCAAAAAACAGTGTCAGGCAGCTGCTGCCAAGGCCAATAAGATAATGGGTTGCATCAAAAGGGGCATAGATGCCCGTGATGAGAACATAGTCCTACCACTTTACACATCACTGGTCAGACCACACATGGAGTACTGTGTACAGTTCTGGGCTCCTGTAAACAAGGCAGACATAGCAGAGCTGGAGAAGGTCCAGAGGAGGGCAACTAAAGTAATAACTGGAATGGGGCAACTACAGTACCCTGAAAGACTATCAAAATTAGGGTTATTCACTTTAGAAAAAAGACGACTGAGGGGAGATCTAATTAATATGTATAAATATATCAGGGGTCAGTACAGAGATCACTCCCATCATTTATTCATCCCCAGGACTGTGACAGTGACGAGGGGACATCCTCTGCGTCTGGAGGAAAGAATGTACACAAACATAGAAGAGGATTCTTTACTGTAAGAGCAGTGAGACTATGGAACTCTCTGCCTGAGGAGGTGGTGATGGTGAGTACAATACAGGAATTCAGGAGGGGCCTGGATGTATTTCTGGAGTGTAATAATATTACAGGCTATAGCTACTAGAGAGGGGTCGTTGATCCAGGGAGTTATTCTGATGCCTGATTGGAGGCGGGAAGGAATTTTTTATCCCCTAAAGTGAGGAAAATTGGCTTCTACCTCACAGGGTTTTTTTTGCCTTCCTCTGGATCAACTTGCAGGATAACAGGCCGAACTGGATGGACAAATGTCTTTTTTCGGCCTTATGTACTATGTTACTATGTAGTATTAGGATATTGTGAGGCTTCATTCTACCTGCAGAAGGATCTAAACTCATAATCTAGCAAACCATTAAATGATTGCATCTACAGGTCCTTCTAAAAAAATTTGCATATTGTGATAAAGTTCATTATTTTCTGTAATGTACTGATAAACATTAGACTTTCATATATTTTAGATTCATTACACACAACTGAAGTAGTTCAAGCCTTTTATTGTTTTAATATTGATGATTTTGGCTACAGCTCATGAAAACCCACATTTCCTATCTCAAAAAATTAGCATATCATGAAAAGGTTCTCTAAACGAGCTATTAACCTAATCATCTGAATCAACTAATTAACTCTAAACACCTGCAAAAGATTCCTGAGGCTTTTAAAAACTCCCAGCCTGGTTCATTACTCAAAACCGCAATCATGGGTAAGACTGCCGACCTGACTGCTGTCCAGAAGGCCATCATTGACACCCTCAAGCAAGAGGGTAAGACACAGAAAGAAATTTCTGAACGAATAGGCTGTTTCCAGAGCGCTGTATCAAGGCCCCTCAGTGGGACGTCTGTGGGAAGGAAAAAGTGTGGCAGAAAACGCTGCACAACGAGAAGAGGTGACCGGACCCTGAGGAAGATTGTGGAGAAGGACCGATTCCAGACCTTGGGGGACCTGCGGAAGCAGTGGACTGAGTCTGGAGTAGAAACATCCAGAGCCACCGTGTACAGGCGTGTGCAGGAAATGGGCTACAGGTGCTGCATTCCCCAGAAACAGCGGCAGAAGCGCCTGACCTGGGCTACAGAGAAGCAGCACTGGACTGTTGCATGTCACTCGGAAATCAAGGTGCCAGAGTCTGGAGGAAGACTGGGGAGAGCGAAATGCCAAAATGCCTGAAGTCCAGTGTCAAGTACCCACAGTCAGTGATGGTCTGGGGTGCCATATCAGCTGCTGATGTTGGTCCACTGTGTTTTATCAAGGGCAGGGTCAATGCAGCTAGCTATCAGGAGATTTTGGAGCACTTCATGCTTCCATCTGCTGAAAAGCTTTATAGAGATGAAGATTTCATTTTTCAGCACGACCTGGCACCTGCTCACAGCGCCAACACCACTGGTAAATGGTTTACTGACCATGGTATTACTGGGCTCAATTGGCCTGCCAACTCTCCTGACCTGAACCCCATAGAGAATCTGTGGGATATTGGGAAGAGAAAGTTGAGAGACGCAAGACCCAACACTCTGGATGAGCTTAAGGCCGCTATCGAAGCATCCTGGGCCTCCATAACACCTCAGCAGTGCCACAGGCTGATTGCCTCCATGCCACGCCGCAGTGAAGCCTCCTGGGCCTCCATAATACCTCAGCAGTGCCACAGGCTGATTGCCTCCATGCCACGCCGCATTGAAGCAGTCATTTCTGCAAAAGGATTTCCGACCAAGTATTGAGTGCATAACTGAACATAATTATTTGAAGGTTGACTTTTTTTGTATTAAAAACACTTTTCTTTTATTGGTCGGGTGAAATATGCTAATTTTTTTAGATAGGAATTTGGGGTTTTCATGAGCTGTATGCCAAAATCATCAATATTAAAACAATAAAAGGCTTGAACTACTTCAGTTGTGTGTAATGAATCTAAAATATATGAAAGTCTAATTTTTATCAGTACATTACAGAAAATAATTAACTTTATCACAATATGCTAATTTTTTGAGAAGGACCTGTATTGTGGGGGGTTAGCTCTTCTCCGGGGGTCATTCTCACAGATACGCCTTTAGGACACCAAGTTTCAGGTCCAAACTGTGTATTTATTGTTCAACACCAGCAACAATAAAATGACAAAATAATAAACACTCGCCCGTCCAGGCTCTAACTAAACATAAAGTTTCCTGACTCACCTAGGGCCCAGTTCACACCCTGTGAACTCGTGCGGCTTTGTCAGCCAATGTCCCACAGCCTCCTGGCTGTACAGAGCACAGTACGCCCACTGTCTCCAGTTCAGTATTTCTTGTGGGGGATTGGGGCTCAGTAGTCTGCCTGACTATGGCCCTGCGACCCTCCCAGGCGTCGCTGCGTCCCCCAACTCCAGGCTATCTCACAGCCTTGTGGTCCCTCAGCCTTGCCCAGCTGAGACCACACAGACAGAGCCTCCAGGCCTCTCTCCACAGGTACCACACTCCCCCCTTTCTGACACTCTGGGAGGTGCTTTGTGCCAGGCTGATTACCTCCAGCTTCTCTCACCTGTGGTGGAACAGGGGTGTGGACCGAACTATCCACCCCTTCCTTGCCTCTAACCTGAGTGAGACCTGTCACTGTCTCACAATATATATATATATAGAACATTGTGATGGATTCCCACAGGAAAGATTTATTTCAAGTCTTTCCAATTTGAGATATGGTCTAGCAAAGATCCTAGATCCCTTTTATTTGTCTTAATGGTCTTACCAAGGTCATATGTGTGAAAATAGTCAGGATGGGGCGGAAGGATACAGTTATCTCTTCAAAGTTATATCCTTGAATGGATTTGCCCATTCTGGAAGTCATGTGATGTGTAGAGGGGGGAGGAATGTATTTAGCATTCTATATTGATGTCTAGTATTAGACATGCCCATCTTGATATCATGAGGTTTTCTCTGAACAGAAGTGACGTATATAACTTATGTTCATATTTTGATATCCTAACCTAATAATAGCTTTGTTATAATGTGACAAGTTATTTCCACTCACATGTATTGTTAAGCTTAGGGAGAGAGCACCTTAATCAGTGTGAGGAGACTTATAGGCCATACATGCTCCTCTGGAATTCTGGGAGGGTATAAATGCAAATGAGCTCTTAACAAGCTCTGCCTCTAATGCCACCAGATGTAAGGCAGCTATCCTATAAGTCAATATTCAGCTCTTAAAATAAGCCTTGCGACATGACTTGGATATTAAATAAGCCAGCACCTCATCTGCAGACAGCTGTTTCGGGGTGATTGCCCCTCATCAGTGCAGAGCCGAGAGTACTGGCTGTAATATCCAAGTCATGTCTCAAGGCTTATTTTAAGAGCTGAACATTGACTTATAGGATAGCTGCCTCACATCGTGGCATTAGAGGCAGAGCTTGTTAAGAGCTCATTTACATCCCTTCCCTCCCAGAATTCCAGAGGAGCATGTAAGGCCTATAAGTCTCCTCACACTGATTAAGGTTCTATCTCCCTAAGGAGAGTTAGTTCCCCCCTTGCTCGGACACAGGACTCCTTCCCAGTTAAGCTAGTATTCTCTGCTCTGCACTGATGAGGAACAATCACCCCGAAACAGCTGCCTGCAGATGAAGTGCTGGCTTATTTAATATCGAAGTCATGTCTCAAGGCTTATTTTAAGAGCTGAATATTGACTTATAGGATAGCTGCCTTACATCTGGTGGCGTTAGAGGCAAAGCGTGTTAAGAGCTCATTTGCATTTCTTCCTTTCCAGAATTCCAGAGGAGCATGTATGGCCTACAAGTCTCCTCACACTGATTATGGTGCTCTCTCCCTAAAGAGATTTAGTTCCCCCCTTGCTTGGACACAGGCCTCCTACCCAGTTAAGCCAGTATTCTCTGCTCTGCACTGATGAGAGGCAATCACCTCGAAACAGCTGTCTGCAGATGAGATGCTGGCTTATTTAATATCCAAGTCATGTCTCAAGGCTTATTTTAAGAGCTGAACATTGACTTATAGGATAGCTGCCTTACATCTGGTGGCAAGAAAAAAAAAACAAAAAAAAAAAACAGAACTTAAAGCTCTTAGATGTTGAGAAAATAGTATGCTTTATTGAAAACTCAATCAGTGAATAATAAAATGCCATAAAAACAAGGGGAGTAGGGAGCACAGACGCCATCCCAGCTCTACAGTGTCGAAAAGAAAAATCACAAATCCATAAACGTTGATCCAATTAAATATGAGTCCAGATATGAGGCATGGCTGATTGCTGAGATAATGTAATTATGGTGGGTACTAACCAGAAGGTAATCCACACATAAACACAACCCGTGAAACAGGCGGTAGTGTGAACCTGCTGGACTTGTATCCCGCCTATATAGCAGTAAGCCAGAGAAAGGAATGGAATGTAAATGAAGGGACTCACCAAAAGTAACTGCGACCTGGATGTCTGGGATGGAATTACCCCGACGCGCGTTTCGGCGTACCTTCGTACCTGACGAAGGTATGCCTTGAGGGGCGTGCATCAATTAAAGACCAATTTTTGGGTTAATGTCACCCACCAATGGAACAGATGATTTTAAAAAAATTCAAGCCCTGTCAACTATGCAGAGCAGGGGTTTATTCATGGCAAAACTGGGTTCATGTCACCCACCAATTGAACAGACGATTTTACAAAAAATTAGTTCCCTGTCACCTATGCAGAGCAGGGGTTTGTATATGGCAAAAATGGTAAAATGTCACCTGAGAATGTGACATGCGATTTTTTGAAATTTAGGTCCCTGTCACCTATGCAGAGCAGGAGTTTATTCACGACAAAAATTGTAAAATGTCACCCAAAAATGTAACAGATGCTTTTGCATCCTGCACCATCTTTTGCTGTGCTGGTGCCTCTGTGCGACCACCGCCTCTTCCACCAAACTAGACAGGTCACTCGCATGACCTTGATTCCATGTGAGGTCTAGTACATTATCATCCTCCACATCATCTTCCCCCCAGTCTTTACCCCTGCCCTCCTTGTCGGTCTGCAGAAATCCGCAGCAGTTGGCATCTGTGTTTTGACATCATCAGAGACGTGCTGCGGTGGTCCTCCCATGTCCTCATCCTGAAACATAAGTGGTTAGGCATCAGTGCACTCAATCTCTTCCACTTCTGGTGTAGGTCTATGTGGATGGCCCATGGAAACCCTGCTAGCAGAGTCATCAAAAAGCATAAGAGACTGCAGCATGACTTGGGGCTCAGACTGCTTGCCTGATTTGCAAGGGGGTAAGTTGAAAGACAGATGGCCATGGGCTGTAGGTGCCAACTCTGATCTTTCAGTGGGGAACTGGGTGGGAGACAATGTGAAGGAACTGGAGGCACTGTCAGCAACCCAATCTACTATCGCCTGTACTTGTTCTGGCCTCACCATTCGTACTGTCCTAAATGCAGTGTAGGCCGCAAATGTACTTTCTAGCGCAAAAGATGAGCATTTGTCACCCAACAATGTAACAGACAAATTAGTGAAATGTATTTTCCTGTCCACTATGGTAGAGCAGGGGTATATCATAGCCAAAAATTTGGGATATGTCACACAACAATGTAACAGACGAATTAGTGAAATGTATTTCCTTGTCCACTAGGTAGAGCAGGGGCATATCACAGCCAAAAATGAGGTATATATGAGAAATTAGTGAAATTACTTAAAATAACATAAAATACATAAAAATAAAAAATATTTATCTTGATCTAGGAGGTGGAGGTTCATATGGAGTAAGAGGTTGAGGAGGCGGTGGATGTAGAGGTGTAAGTGGAAGCGGCGGTGGAGGAGGAAGTCAACACTGGTTTTTGGGTTTAATATTTGTTTTGTTTAAATTAGGGTACACCCCAAAACATTGGGAAATATAAAAAATAAAACAATGAGAAAGTACGCTGGAGTATAACAATGGCTGGGTAAGGCTGGTATACATGTCTATTCTGCACAAGGTACAGACAAGTCCTGAGGGATCCATGCCTGGTTCATTTTAATGAACATGAGCTGTGGACAAGCGGCTGCGCTTGTCCGTGATCACCCCCCCCCGCTATGCTGAACACTAGTTCGGACAATACACTGGCTGCAGCGCAGACCAGCACCTCCAAGGCGTAAAGGGCAAGCTCAGGCCATTTGGCCAATTTGGAGACCCAGAAGTTGAAGGGGCAGACCCATCATTCAGTACGTGTAGGCGTGTGCACACATACTGCTCCACCATGTTGCTGAAATGCTGCCTCGTGCAGAGACGTTCCATATCAGCTGGTGGTGCTGGTTGTTGTGGCGTGCTGACAAAGCTTTTCCACATTTTGGCCATGCTAACTCTGCCTTCTGAGGTGCTGGTGGTGCCCCAGCTGCATTGGCGACCTCTTCCTACTCCTCTGCCTTCGCCTTGTGCTTCCACTGTGCCCCCACTGTCAGGTGGGAATGCCATCAGCAGCGCATCTACCAGTGTGCGCTTGTACTCGTGCATCTTAAGATCAGGCTCCAGGACGGTACGTTGTCCTTGTAATGGGGATCCGGCAGCGTGGCCACCCAGTAATCAGCACAAGTTAGAATGTGGTCAACTCGGCGGTTGTTGCGAAGACACTGCAGCATGTAATCGCTCATGTGTGCCAGGCTGCCCAGGGGCCTCGACAAGCTGTCCTCTGTGGGAGGTGTATCGTCTGTGTCCTCTGTATCCCCCCAGCCACACACCAGTGATGGCCATATGCTGGTTTGGGTGCCACCCTGCTGTGAACACGGTTCCTCCTTCTACATCTCCTCCTCCTCATCCTCCACCTCGGAGTTGTCATCCTCCATAACTGTGCCTGGCTGGACAACTGTGTATCTTGCATATGTTGGTGCAGGAAACCACACTCGGAGCCATTTGTGAATGACTGGCCTGAAACCCTTGTAAATGACCCCTCTTCCTCCTCCTCCTCCTGTGCCACATCCTCTTCCATCATTGCCCGAATTGTTTTATCAAGGAGGCATAGAAGTGGTATAGTAACGCTGAGAACGGCATCATCAGCACTGGCCATGTTGGTGGAGTACTTGCAACAAGGCACACAGGTCTCGCATGGAGGCGCACTCATTGGTGGTGAAGTGGTGCTGTTCCGCAGAGCGACTCACCCATGCATCCTGCAGCTGAAATTCCACTATTGCATGCTGCAGCTCGAACAGTCTGGCCAGCATGTGCAAGGTGGAGTTCCACCTTGTGGGCACGTCGCATATGAGGCGGAGAGCGGGAAGGCCGAAGTTACGCTGCAGCGCTGACAGGCGAGCAGCAGCTGGGTGAGAACGCCTAATGCGCGCACAGACGGCCGGCACTTTCTGCAGCAGCTCTGACATATCGAGGTAATTTTTAAGGAATCTCTGCACCACCAAATTCAGCACATGCGCTAGGCAAGGGATGTGCGTCAAACCGGCTAGCCCCAGAGCTGCTATGAGATTTCGCTCATTATCGCACACCACCAGGCCGGGCTTGAGGCTCACTGGCACCAACCACTCATCGGTCTGTTGTTCAAGGCCCGTCCACAGCTCCTGCGCGGTGTGGGGTTTGTCCCCCAAACAGATACGTTTTAAAACTGCCTGATGTCGTTTACCCCTGGCTGTGCTGAAGTTGGTGGTGAAGGTGTTACGCTGAACGGATGAGGAAGCGCAGTAGGAGAAGAAAGCAACGGCAGGGAAACTGAAGAGCCCTTCAATCCTCGGTGGTGGAAGGACATGCGCCAAACTGCTATCCGCCTCAGGCCCAGCCGCCACTGCATTTACCCAGTGTGCTGTTATGGAGATATAACGGCCCTGACCATGCTTACTGGTCCACGAATCCGTAGTTAGGTGCACCTTGCCACAGATGGCGTTGCCCAGTGCACACCTGATTTTGTCCCCCACTTGGTTGTGCAGGGAAGGGATGGCACGCCTGGAAAAGTAGTAGCGGCAGGCACGACGTACTGTGGGACAGCCACCGCCATAAGGCTTTTAAAACTCTCCGTCTCCACCAGACGGAATGACAGCATTTCAAAGGCCAGTAATTTAGAAATGCTGGCATTCAGGGCCAGGGATCGAGGGTGGGTAGGTGGGTAGGGGGGTACTTCCTCTCCAGCGTTTGGGATATGGAGAGCTGAACGCTTCCATGGGACATTGTGGAGATGCTTGGTGACCCAGTTGGTGGTGTTGCTGGCAGATCCTCTGTTTGCGGGGTGGCAGGTGGCACTGTCACTCCAGAGGTGGGTGAAGAGGCAGAGACTGCAGCAGAAGATGAAGCAGGAGGAGCCAGAGACCTTTCTTGGTTTTTGAGGTGTCTACTCCACTGCAGCTTGTGCTTTGCACTTAGATGCCTGGTCATGCAGGTTGTGCTCAGGTTGAGAACGTTTATGCCTCGCTTCAGGCTCTGATTGCATAGTGTGCAAACCACTTGTGTCTTTTCGTCAGCACATTTTCTGAAGAACTGCCACACCAGGGAACTCCTTGGAGCTGGCTTTGGTGTTCTCGGTCCCTTGCTGTGGTGGGCAGTAGCAGGAGTACTGTCTAAAGGACGGCCACTCCGCTTTTGCTCCCTGCTCCCTCTTCTGCTGTGCTGGTGGCTCTGTGCGACCACCGCCTCTTCTTCCGAACTACATTGGTCACTCGCATGAACTTGATTCCATGATCTCATCGTCCAGATCATCTTACACCCACTCTTCACCCCTGCCCTCCATGTTGGTCTGCACACTTTCGAAAGCCCCAGCAGTTGGCACCTGTGTTTCGTCATCATCTGAGACATGCTGCGATTGTCCTCCCATGTATTCATCCTGAAACATAAGTGGTTGGGCATCGGTGCACTCAATCTCTTCCACTTCTGGGGCAGGCTTATGTGGAATGCCCTGGGAAACCCTTGCTAACAGAGTCATCAAAAAGCAGATGAGACTGCTGCATGACTTGGGGCTCAGACTGCTTGGCTGGTTTGCGAGGGGGTGAGGTGAAAGACTAATGGACATCGGCTGCAGATGACAACTGTGGTCTTTCAGCAGGAGACGGGGTGGGAATGTCAGCAACCCAATCTACTATCGCCTGTACTTGTTCAGGCCTCACCATTCGTAGAGCCACATTAGGCCCAACCAAATACCGCTGAAGGTTCTGTCGCCCTACTCGCACCTGAGGAAGGGGTTTGACTTGTGCGTGTAGCTGGCACAGATCGACCACGTCCTCTCCCTGCTACAGGAGCTCCACCAGCAGCACCACGACCGGGGCCACATCCCTAATTTGACGCTCTCCTCATATTTCTCAAATTTAGGATCTTGCCCAAAATGGGTGTTTTTTTAATAACAGAATAGAACAACAGTATCTGTCGTGTGTATCTCACACTGACAGATGCAGCAAAGACTGCAAAATTAAGTTTTTTGCCCTAAATGCGGTAGGTGTTTTTTTAATAGCAGAATAGAACAACAGTATCTAAAGGGTGTATCTCACACGTACAGATGCAGCAAAGGCTGCAAAATTAAGATTTCTGCCATAAATGGGTGTTTTTTTAAAACCCAGAAAATTATAGCTGTATTTCTAGCTTAAATTGCACACTGACTAATGTTTCAGAGGCCCCAGATGGAGGATATTGCAAAAAATGGGTGTTTAAAACCCCCAAAAATATTGAAGTATTTAAAGCTTGTTTTAACAATAACAGATGCAGCAAAGGCTGAAATATTAAGTATTTTGCCCAAAAAGGGTGTTTTTTTAATAACAGAATATTACAGCAGTATATTACGCTTGAATTTTACACTGACAGATGCAGACAAGGCCGCAAATTAAGTATTTTGCCCAAAATTGGTGTTTTTTGAATAACAGAATATGACAGCAGTATATAACACAGATGCAGCAGGGGCTGTAAAATTGTGTATTTTGCCCAAAAAGGGTGTTTTTTAAAACCCAGAAAATTAAAGCTGTACTTCTAGCTTAAAGGGAGTCTGTCACCTCCATATGGCCATATACAGTGCTTACATGGCTCTGTAGCACACCTATACAGGATTGTAATGGTACCTTTGTTCTTTTCTTTAGACTTGCACCAGCAGGAAAAACGAAGTTTAATTCATATGCAAATGAGCACTCGCAAGTGACCAGGGGGTAGGTGCCCAGGCTGCTCTGCCTTCTTTTCACTTTACTCCTCCCCAACCTCTTCCTTTGCCTGCCCTCCAAGTCTCTTGCCTCATCGATAGGTCCGGACTTGGAGGGCGGGCAAAGGCAGAGGCTGGGGAGGAGTAAAGTGAAAAGAAGGCAGAGCAGCCTGGGCACCTACCCCCTGGGCACCTACACACTGAACGCCGCCCCTGGGCACTTGCGAGTGCCCATTGCATATGAATTAAACTTCGTTTTTCCTGCTGGTGCAAGTCTAAAGAAAAGAACAAAGGTATCATTGCAATCCTGTATAGGTGTGCTACAGAGCCATGTAAGCGCTGTATATGGCCATATGGAGGTGACAGACTCCCTTTAAATTGCACACTGACTGATGCTGTAAAGGCACCAGATGTAGGATATTGCCAAACATGGGTGTTTTTTTTAAACCCATATTACTAGTGCAGTATTTCAAGCTTGGATATCAATGTCACAAATGCACATATGCCGTGCTGGTGCACTGAGCTTGCATAAAATGGCCGCTGCCGCCTACCTAACTAACAGACGGATAAAAGTTCTTTTTCTGTGTCACTGGGCTCAGGGCAGGGTAAAAAGATTGTGCACTGCACCCACACAACTAAATCTATGTAGATCGCTGAGTTCAGTTGCAGCTCTGATTAAAGATTCTCTCCCTCACAGCAGCAGCATCCTCTCCCTACACTAAGCACAGCAGCGTGACGTGCGGCGCTACGGGACTCCAGCTTATATAGATGCTGGGTCACATGCTGCACTGGCCAATCACACCCATGCCATTAGTAGGCGTGGCTGTGATGGCTTCTAAGGGCACAAAGTTAAACGCTTGTTGATTTCAAAAAGTGCCAGGAAATTGCCAAACACCGAACCCGAACCAGAACTTTTACTGTAATGTTCGGGTTTGTTTCCGGGTCCAAAAATCCTAAACTTTTCAGTTCGGGTTCGCTCGACCCTAGTTTTTAGTTATATTAGTGTATAAGTTTGGGATGTTTGTTGTGCATAGGTACATATATGCTGTATGATTGCCATGTGTGTGAGCTTGCCGAGCTACAAAGCTGCCAACAACTTATGGCCATTATCAGACACAGCCAACCTGGTCCCTTATACCCTGCTCCAGCTCTGCGGCGGTGTGTTTTTTGTCACCCAAGCAAATTAATTTCAGCTGGGCCTGTTGCTGCTTCCCCATGACATTTCAGAGCTTGCAGTGGTGGAGGCGGAGGAGAGGGGGGGTTGCTGCCACTAATGTAGGTGGTGGCAGAAATCCTGATGGCAATAGTGCCCTTTCAATCCTTGGGTCTGACTCGCTAACGGCCTACACAAGGTTCACCCAGTGTGCCGTAACGGAAAATGTAGCATCCCTGGCCAAATCCACTTTTCCATGTGTCGTCGTTAAGTGGACCTTCCCAATCACTGCGTTGGTCAGGGCACGGGTGATGTTACAGGACACACACACAATTGCTGCTGTAATGCAGGGACGGCACACCGTGAAAAATAGCGGCGGCTGGGGACTGAGCAATGAAGGACAGCCGCCGCCATGAGGCTGAGGAAAGCCTCAGTGTCCCCAGGCCTAGATGGTAACATTTCCATGCCTACAAATTTTGAAAGGTGCGCATTTAGTGCTATAGCCTGTGGGTGGGTGGCGGGGTATTGGCGCTTATGATCAAAGGCCTGGGGACATCTGTACGCTGTGCTTGGACACAGAAAGGGGTGTGCTAGCAGATGGTGCTTGTGAAGGCCCAGCTGCAGGGCGGGAGTCATCCAGGCCTGTGTCTAGGACAGAGTATTGGCCAGCACGTAACACAGGGGAGGAAGAAGAGGCAGTGGTGTGACCCACAGACACTGATTGTGGACCATGGGGTTCGGCCCACCGATTTGGGTGCTGTGATGCCATGTGGCGGATCATGCTGGTGGGGTTGAGGTTGCTACTGTTCCCACCCCTACTCATTTAGCCTCCAGTGTGCAGTCTTTCCCCATTATGTTCCCGTGTTTGAGTGTTTATTATGTTTTTAGTTAGTTTATTAATAGGATGTTAAATATGGTATGGTTATTGTTATTTATGAAATGTTGAGTTCTTATTTAGGTATAGCCCAGTTACAGTTAGCAAATTCCAATTCTTTTATCGTCCCCACCTTCCTCAATAAAGCCCCAGACTGCGGAACACCTACCCCTTGTCAAGCGAGATTTGCACAAGGGGGAACAGTTGCGGGCCTGTTTATTGTGGCCCACCTTCTTCCTTTTGCCACCACACAGCCTCTTCCAGCCTGTTGCGGTGCTGTGGATCCCTCCCCCTCTGTCCTGCTGTCCTCGCTTGGCTTTCCACCTTCCCAGGTTGGGTCAGTGATCTAATCGTCCCCCATCTCCAAATCCACTTCCTCACTCTGGTCATCCTCCTGACTTGTGTTGACCTAACAAGACCCTACTTATTGACAACTGTGTCTCATCCCCATCATCTACCAAGTGAAACACTAATTGCCATTCCCCCCCATCATGTTCTTCTGACTTTTCAGGCTTAGACTAAATTCACATTTACGTTCGGTGCGGATCCGTCTGGTATCTGCACAGACGGATCCGCACCTATAAATGCAAACGATTGTATCCGTTCAGTGCGGATCCGTCTGCATAACATCTTTTTCAGATCTGAGTTTTCATGATCGTGAAAACTCATATCCGATAGTATTTTCTAACACAGAGGCGTTTCCATGGTGATAGGGACGCTTCAAGTTACAATATACTAAGAACTGTGTACATGACTGCCCCCTGCTGCCTGGCAGCACCCGATCTCTTGCAGGGGGCTGTGATCTGCACAATTAACCCCTCAGGTGCCGCACCGGAGGGGTTAATTCTGCTGATCTCAGCCCCCTGATCGGGTGCTGCCAGGCAGCAGGGGCCATACTGTGGCAAACATCGCCACTTATCGAATGTCTTTCTTGTCTGTACCTCTTCCCCTCCCCCCTCAACCTCCCATTAGCCCTTGCTATTGTCTGACCCCACTTTTCCTTGTACCATAGTAATCTATATATTGTATGTAAATGAGGCTGTTGGAGGTTTGAAACCAGGTGCGCATGCCTAGTAAAGTCAGTTGACTCCCAAACTGTGTGTCGTCCAGTCACTGGGGAAATTGTCTCTTGAATATTGACCTGTTTCTTCAGCTACAAGGGGATTTAAAGTGAAGATATTGAGGGTATACCTTGAAGCTCCGCAACAATTGGTGGCAGCGGCGGGATTCAAACCGCACAGCAAAGCAGCAGTTCGTTGAAACAGCCATTCGGATATACCGGAGTTCGAGAATATGTGCAGTCATTCGAACGAACGGCGAATGGAGACGAATTATGCAACATTGAAACGAACTATGTTAAAGGAATTATTGGAAGCAAGGGGAAGAAAAGCCAGCAACAAAACCAAAGCTACTCTTGTGGCCGAACTCATGGAGGGGGACAGAGCGACCACTGCGGCAACTCCACAGGAGACAGAGCCAACAGAATTTACAAGAGAGCTCAATAGCAGGTTAGCTTTTTACCCAAACACCCCCTCCGTGGAGACACTAGAAAGACTGATAGCAGATGTACACGAGTACATTGTAGCTAAGCAAAACGCTATTCAGCGAGTCGGGGAAGGAGCCCCAGCGCCCACCAGCACTACCCAGGGAAAAGCTAAGATTCCCTACCAAGCTTTTAAAAATTACACAGAAGGAGAAAGTGATATTGACGAATACCTACAGGATTTCGAAAGGTTGTGCCAGCTGCACGACATCAGCCCAGCCGACCAAGTACCCCTGCTGGCAGGTAGATTGTCAGGCCGCGCCGCAGAGGCATACCGAACCGTCCCAGACGAAGACATCAGGAATTATCACAAAGTCAAACAAGCCATCCTAGCACGGTATGCCATTACCTCTGAGGCATACCGACTCAAATTCCGGGACATCAAGAAACAAACAAAAGACTCACACACTGAATGGGCACACCGACTACAACGAGCCGCCAAGGGGTGGATGGAAGCGACACGGGTCACCACTATGGAAGAGATGTTCCAGTTAATAGTAATGGAGCAGTTTTTTAATGGACTAACCACAGAACTGCAAAATTGGGTACTGAGATCGCAAACCCCGTACCCTACCAGAGGCAGCCAAGCTAGCTGACGAGTTTCAAGACACCAGGCGAGACCAACGCACACCACACCGGACCACGTATGGATCTACCACCCCTCTGCCAGCAGTGACTACCTTGGCTCACCCACGACCAGCTGCGAACCACAACCAGTACCCTCCTAGGTACAATACCCGACCACCGATCCGCTGCCACACCTGCAACCAACAGGGGCACATCCAGAGAGACTGCCCACGTAACCGACCTCGCCGGAACTGGAACCACCAGGGTCCTCCTCCCCCCAATCGGGCTGCAGTACACTGCTGCCAAAGAGAATCTGTGCTCCCAACATCCACAGTCACCTCAATAGAAGAGCCTCTGGGGATCCTACACGAGGTAAACCCCATACAAGCCACCTCAGACAACCGCCAGGGGCACCGCCAGGTGGTACACATGGAGGGGAAGAGTATACAAGGGTTACGTGACTCTGGGGCCACGTTAACCCTGGTCCGAAACCATTTGGTGCCTAAGCACACCCTCACCGGAGACTGTGTAGCTGTACGGGTGGCAGGGGGAGCAATTTACAAAGTTCCCACTGCCAAGGTGCATTTGAATTGGGGGGCAGGGCATGGAAACGTGGAGGTGGGAATTATGCAGGATTTGCCCGCTGATGTTATTTTGGGCAACGACTTGGGGAAGCTCACCTCTGCTTTTGTTCCTCAACCAACTATCCAAGAGACCTACCCGGTTGTTACCCGGCAGCAACCACGCACCACGGCTCCATCCGATCACTCTGAGACTCAGGTAAACAATATGCCACACACCCCTCCTATTCTCCCCTGGGATGCCCCCCTGGAATTTGGCAGTGAGGTGGCCCTAGATCACTCCCTGCAGGTATATAAAGATAGGATAAACAAGGACCAAGGAGGGTTGGAGGGAGAGAGATATGCTTGGGACAAAGGTCTCCTATACCGCTATGCAGAGAAGGTAGTAGCAGGGTCCATACCCGTGCCCACTAAGCAGTTAGTGGTACCCCAAAAGTATAGACAAGAGTTGCTGCGCATCGCGCACGATATACCATTATCAGGACATTTAGGAATCAGCCGAACGAAACATCGGCTGACGCAGAACTTCTTCTGGCCAGGTATCTCAAAGGATATTAGACAATACTGTCAAACGTGCGATACCTGCCAGAGGGTAGGGAAGAGAGGGGATCGCTATAAAGCCAAACTCAGATCCCTGCCCATAATTGAAGAACCCTTCAGTCGAGTAGCTGTAGACATAATAGGACCCCTAGCGAAACCCAGTCCCTCCGGCAAAAAATACATCTTGACCGTTGTAGACTACGCCACTAGATACCCAGAGGCAGTGGCGTTGACCAATGTACATGCAGAGACTATAGCCGATGCCCTTATGCGAATATTCTCCCGTATGGGATTTCCCCGTGAGATTATATCGGATAGGGGCACCCAGTTCACTGCAGAGGTCACCCACCAACTCTGGAAAGTGTGTGGGGTGAAACCGATCTTAAACTCCGCCTACCACCCCCAGTCCAACGGGCTCTGTGAACGGTTTAACGGAACACTTAAAACGATGATCCGCACGTTCATAGACACTCAAAAAGACTGGGAACGGTTTTTGCCCCACTTGCTCTTTGCCTATAGGGAAGTACCCCAAGAATCCACGGGATTCTCCCCTTTTGAATTATTGTTCGGGAGGAGAGTGAGGGGTCCCTTAGACCTTATCAGAGAACACTGGGAGGGAGGGGTAACTACGAATGGTACCCCTATTGTCCCATGCGTGCTGGAGTTTAGGGAACGCTTGGAGGCTCTGACACAGACGGTACGTACTAACCTCCAAGCGGCCCAACAACGACAGCGCAGATGGTATGATAAGGGGGCCAGGGACCGCAGCTTTCAGGTCGGGCAGAAGGTGTTAATCCTACGGCCAGTGCCTAATGACAAGCTGCAGGCCTCCTGGCAGGGCCCATACAAGGTGGTGGAGCAAATCTGCGATACCACCTATGTAATCGGCCCGTGCGCTGGAACAGGGGGCAGACGCATGCTCCATGTGAACATGCTGAAGCCCTACTACGAGCGCATAGAAGAGGTGACCGCTATTTGCGCCTCTGCCGCAGAGGACTTTGACAATTTACCTCTCCCAGACCTCCTAGAGAAAGAGGGCCAGAAAGAGGACCTGGAAGAGGTTCAGTTAGGTGAACGGCTGAGTCCCCAGGAAAGGGCGCAGGCTCATAGTCTAATAAGGGAAAAAGGAACCACTTTTTCTAATCTCCCCGGGTACACCCCGTTAGCCACCCACAGAGTAGAAACACCAGGGCAGACCCCTCTCCGCCAACCTCCTTACCGCATACCTGAATCCGTAAAGGATAATATGCGCAAGGAAATTGAAGAAATGCTACAACTAGGAGTCATAGAGCACTCTGAAAGCCCTTGGGCCTCCCCAGTAGTTCTGGTGCCGAAGCGGGATGGGACTACCCGCTTCTGCGTAGACTACCGGAGGCTTAATGATAAGACCGTATCCGATGCCTACCCTATGCCCCGGATAGACGAGCTCCTAGACAAAATGGCCAGGGGCCAATACCTCACCACAATAGATCTTTGTAAGGGGTATTGGCAGATTCCCCTAGCCGAAGACGCCATCCCTAAGTCGGCGTTTGTCACCCCGTTTGGCCTGTACCAGTTTAAGGTCATGCCATTCGGGATGAAAAACGCTCCAGCTACTTTTCAGAGGATGGTGGATCGGCTATTGGATGGGTTCCAGGAGTACGCTTGCGCCTATCTAGATGATATAGCGATCTTCAGCAACTCCTGGACTGAACACCTGACCCACATAGGAGCCGTACTAGACCGTATTAGGGAGGCAGGATTAACTCTGAAACCCAGTAAGTGCCATATAGGGATGGCAGAAGTCCAATACCTAGGACACCGGGTAGGGAGCGGCCAACAAAAACCTCAACCAGCTAAGGTAGAGGCTGTAGCCAAATGGCCAACCCCTCGGACCAAAACTCAAGTACTGGCATTCCTAGGTACCGCAGGATACTACCGGAAATTTGTACCCAACTACAGTACCCTGGCCAAACCCCTCACCGATTTGACCCGCAAGAATCTTCCTAAGATAGTAGTCTGGACCCCAGAGTGTGAGCAGGCATTCCAGCAACTAAAAACGGCTCTTGTGAATGCACCTGTACTTGCCGCCCCTGATCCAACTAAACGCTTTCTCGTCCACACAGACGCTTCTATGTTTGGATTGGGGGCAGTACTGAGCCAAGTCGGAAAAGATGGCGGTGAGCATCCAGTGGCTTACTTAAGCAGAAAACTTCTACCCCGGGAAGTAAGCTACGCCGCCATAGAAAAAGAATGCCTGGCCGTGGTGTGGGCCCTTAAAAAGCTGCAGCCCTATTTGTATGGACAACCCTTTTCCTTATTCACAGATCACAACCCGCTGGTGTGGCTGAACAGGGTGTCAGGAGACAATGCCCGGCTGCTGCGCTGGAGTTTGGCGCTGCAGCCTTTTGACTTTACCATCCACTACCGCCCTGGGAAGCAAAATGGCAACGCCGACGGGTTATCCAGACAAACTGAACTTGAAAAGTGATCTGTGAGCGCTCCTCCGGACATCCCCAAGCCGATCCGTTGGGATCAGACTGTGTATGCCGGCTTGGTTCTGGGGGAGCATTGTGGCAAACATCGCCACTTATCGAATGTCTTTCTTGTCTGTACCTCTTCCCCTCCCCCCTCAACCTCCCATTAGCCCTTGCTATTGTCTGACCCCACTTTTCCTTGTACCATAGTAATCTATATATTGTATGTAAATGAGGCTGTTGGAGGTTTGAAACCAGGTGCGCCATGCCTAGTAAAGTCAGTGACTCCCAAACTGTGTGTCGTCCAGTCACTGGGGAAATTGTCTCTTGAATATTGACCTGTTTCTTCAGCTACAAGGGGATTTAAAGTGAAGATATTGAGGGTATACCTTGAAGCTCCGCAACACATACCCCCCTACTTCCCCAGTATTAAAAGCATTGGTGGCCAGTGCGCCCCCTCCCTCCCCAGTATTAAAAGCATTGGTGGCCAGTGCGGCCCCCCCCTCCCCAGTATTAAAAGCATTGGTGGCCAGTGCGGCCCCCCCCTCCCTCCCCAGTATTAAAAGCATTGGTGGCCAGTGCGGCCCCCCCTCCCCAGTATTAAAAGCATTGGTGGCCAGTGCGGACCCCCCTGCCCCCCAGTATTAAAAGCATTGGTGGCCAGTGCGGCCCCCCTCCCTCCCCAGTATTAAAAGCATTGGTGGCCAGTGCATCCCCCCCTCCCTCCCCAGTATTAAAAGCATTGGTGGTCAGTGCGGCCCCCCTCCCTCCCTTTCTCCCCAGTATTAAAAGCATTGGTTCCAGTTGCCACAGGAGAAGCGCCGGCCGGCTAAGTAACCATGGCAGCCAGGACTGCAGTAGCGTTCGGGCTGCCATGGTAACCGTTCCGAGCCCCAGCGATTAAACTGGGACTCCGATCGGCAATGCCGCTCCGCTGCCACCAATAATGGGGGGGAGGGGGGTTGTTAGCCTGTGGCCACTGCATGCTTTTAATACTGGGGAGGGAGGGAGGGGGGGCCGCATTGGCCACCAATGCTTTTAATACTGGGGAGGGAGGGCGGGCCACATTGGCCACAAATGCTTTTAATACTGGGGAGGGAGGGGGGTCTGGCTCCTGCTGCCTGGCAGCACCCAATCAGGGGGCTGAGATCCGCACAATTAACCCCTCAGGTGCGGCACCTGAAGGGTTAATTGTGCGGATCACAGCCCCCTGTAAGAGATCGGGTGCTGCCAGGCAGCAGGGGGCAGTCATGTAAACAGTTCTCAGTATATTCTAACTTGAAGCGTCCCCATCACTATGGGAACGCCTCTGTGTTAGAATGTACTGTCAGATCTGAGTTTTCACGATCTAACTCAAATCCAATGGTATATTCTAACATAGAGGCGTTCCCATGGTGATGGGGACGCTTCAAGTTAAAATATACCATCGGATTGGAGAAAACTCCGATCCGATGGTATATTAATAGGGACTCCTGACTTTACATTGAAAGTCAATGGGGGACGGATCTGTTTGCAATTGCACCATATTGTGTCAACGTCAAACGGATCCATCCCCATTGACTTGCATTGTAAGTCAGGACGGATCCGTTTGGCTCCGCACGGCCAGGCAGACACCAAAACGCTGCAAGCAGCGTTTGGGTGTCCGTCTCCTGAGCGGAATGGAGGCGGAACGGAGCCAAACTGATGCATTCTGAGCGGAGCCGCATCCATTCAGAATGCATTGGGGATGTACGGATCCGTTCGGGGCCGCTTGTGAGAGCCTTCAAACTGATATCACAAGAGGAACCCCAAACGCAAGTGTGAAAGTAGCCTTAAGAGTTTGGGGATCAGTGCATAAGATATCCTCATGTCCCTCTTCAGGGAGGGTCAGCTCACCTGCAGGCCCTCGCCTACAATTTTTTGGGGGGTCAGCTGACATGATATATTATTTTCTATGTTTCAGTCTTGAAAGGAAACATAATTTGGTTTCCTTCACTGGTGAATCTTTCACGCATGTGTTTTTTACAAGATTCTGTTTTTTATATAGTGGCACAGGGCTAAATATCTCAATGGTTTTTTAAAAAAAAATATGTCAGGCTTGACTCCATTTTCTCCTCTCTCCTTTGCAGATGCCTTTTCAGGAGATATTAGACCCTTTCACATTTGGGGCCTAGAGGAATTACAATTGTATTCCTTTTTTTCATTGTATGTGCCACTTTCCCTAGATATTTCTTTGGGGTATACAATAGAATTCCAAGATAGTCAGATAGCAGCTTGTAATTGTGGTACAGTTCCATAATGTAAAGAGGCAACAAATGCTGAGCGCCATTCCCTGCGCTAACTCTGCTATGTGACGTTCTCTGGAACCCAAAGGAACATTACGAATATAAATTGGTCATTCTTTCTTGGTAGCCTGTGCTGACCGGGTCAATTAGCTTCTTAGGTGGTCAGATCAGCAGGCCCTTGCACCTAATGTTTTTGGGGGTCACCAGCAGGCCATCAATGATAATTTTTAAAGGGTGAGTATGATGCCCTCCTTTATGTGTAATAAAGGGTGTATTGTAGTGCCGGTTCCTTGTAATTCTTGGCAGCCCTTTCACTTAGTGCATAGGCTTTATGAGTGTAGGAGTCCCACTACCTGAACAATTGTACCACCTTGTTAATGAGGCCCTCCTTTATGTGATATACAGGCTGTATCTCTTCTTCCTTGTAATTTTTGGCAGCACTTACACCGTATATACAATTGAATGTACAGGAAAGAATGTTTCCTAACAATTTTTCCTCTAATGGATTTTTATTTTTTTTTGTGGCGGAGTTTTGTTCGTTTTTTTCTCAGCCTGTTAAAGTGGCGTACAACTTGGCGTACAACTTGGACAACATAGTTCCCAGCAGGTGTCCAAGATGCCTCCAGACATGGTCCCCTTGCTGTTCCTGATTGATTTCAGAGGTGTTTCCATCACTTTCAGACCTTTTCCTATGAACCAGGCACCCTCCCCTCATCCGAGCAGGGGGTGCCTGGTTGTCTCCCATTGACTTCCATTATACTCGGGTGCTCGGCCGAGCGCACAAATATCGCGATGTGTTCGGACTGAACACCTGAACACGGTGCTCGCTCAACACTAGTGCACATGCCTACACGTACTGACTGATGGCTCTGCCTCCTTGGCATGGATCCCACAGGACTTGTCCACACCTTGTGCAGAATAGACATGTATACCGGACTTACCCAGCCATTGTTATACTCCAGGGCACTTTCTCATTGTTTTATTTTTATATTTCCCAATGCTTTGGGGTGTACCCTAATTTAAGCAAAAAATTAATAAAATTAAACCAAAAACCAGTGTAGGCTACCTCCTCCTCCTCCACCACCGCTTCCACCTACACCGCCACATCCACCGCCTCCTCAACCTCCTACTCCATATGGACCTCGTCCTCCTAGATCAAGATTATTATTTAATATTTTTAAGTATTTTATGTTATTTGAAGTCATTTCCCTATTCACATTTGTTTGAGGAGCACTTGCCATCTTCTTAACCATATTTTGCTGCCTTGTGCAGTCCTCTAGCCCTTTCCAAGACTTTTTTAATGGCATTTTAGTGTCCAAAGTTCGGGTCCCCATTGATTTCAATGGGGTTCGAGTTCGGGGTCAAGTTCGGGTCCCGAATTGGAATTTTTTGTGAAGTTCGGCCGAACCCGTCGAACCCGAACATCCAGGTGTCCACTCAACTGCATACGTGACAGGGACATTGATATAGTTAATCCGTCTGTTAGTTAGGTGCACGTCATATACCCATTTATTGTGCGAAGTACACCTGCACTTCATACGTGACAGGGAAATTGATATAGTTAATCCGTCAGTTAGTTCAGTGGGTGACCTCAAAGAATGAGGAGAGCATCAAATAAGGGACGTGGCTCTGGTCGTGGTGCTGCTGGTGCTGCTGGTGGAGATCCTGTTGCAGGGAGAGGATGTGGTTGATCTGTGCCAGCTATATGCCCAACTGAAACACCTTCCTCAGGTGCATGTAGGCGACTGAACGTTCAGCATTATTTTGTAGGCCAGAATACCGGTGTATGAATGGTGAGGCCAGAACAAGTAGAGGCGGTAGTAGATTGGGTGGCTAATAGTTCCTCCAGTTCCTTCACATTGTCTCCCATCCAGTCCCCTGCTGAAAGTGCAGAGTTGACACCTGCAGCCCATAGGCATCTGTCTTTCACCTCACCCCCTTGCAAATCAGCCAAGCAGTCTGAGCCCCAAGTCATGCAGCAGTCTCTTATGCTTTTTGATGACTCTGCTGGCAGGGTTTCCATGGGCCATCCACCTAGCCCTGCACCTGAAGTGGAAGAGTTTAAGTGCAGTGATGCCCAACCACTTATGTTTCAAGATGCGGACATGGGAGGACCACCTCAGCACATCTCTGATGATGATGAAACACAGGTGCCAACTGCTGCAGCTTTCTGCAGTGTGCAGACCGACAAGGAGGGCAGGGGTGAAGAGTGGATGGAAGATTATGTGGAGGATGATTAGGTCCTAGACCCCACATGGAATCAAGGTCATGCGAGTGACGTGTGTAGTTCAGAGGAAGATGCGGTGGTCACACAGAGCCAGCTGCACACAAAAGAGGGAGCAGGGTGCAAAAGCAGATTGGCCTTCCCCTAGCCAGTACACCTGCTACTGCCCACCGCACCCAGGGACTGAGCTCACCATAGCCAGCTCCATGGAGTTCCCTGGAGTGGCAGTTCTTCAGACAACGTGCTGACGACAGGACGCAAGTGGTTTGCATGCTGTGCAATCAGAGCCTGAAGCGAGGCATAAATGTTCCAAACATGAGCACCACCTGCATGACCAGGCATCTAAGTGCAAAGCACGAGGTGCAGTGGAATAAACACCTCAAAAACCACAAAAGATCTCAGGCTCCACCTGCTCCCTCTTCTGCTGCAGTCTCGGCCTCTTCCCCCCCCTCTGGAGTGACAGTGGCACCTGTCACCCCACAAACAGAGGATGTGACAGCTACGCCACCACTTCCATCACCATCACAAAGCATCTCCACAATATCCCATGGAAGCGTTTAGGAAAGAGGAAGTACCCCCCTACCCACCCACAATCCCTGGCCCTGAATGCCAGCATTTCAAAATTACTGGCCTTTGAAATGCTGTAATTCCGTCTTGTGGAGACGGAGACTTTTAAAAACCTTATGGTGGTGGCTGTCCCACAGTACGTGGTACCCAGCCACCACTACTTTTCCAGGCGAGCTATCCCTGTCCTGCACAACCAAGTGGCGGTCAAAATTAGGTGTGCACTGCGCAACGCCGTCTGTGGCAAGGTTCACCTAACTACCGATACATGGATCAGTAAGCACGGTCAGGGAGGTTATATCTCCCAAACTGCACAGTGGGTAAATGCAGTGGCGGCTGGGCCTGAGGCGGATAGCAATATGGCGCATGTCCTTCCGCCACCGAGGATTGCACAACGTTTCTCCTTGCCTCCTGTTGCCTCCTCTTCCTACTCCGCTTCCTACTCTACCGCCTCCTCATCTGGTCAACGTAACACCTTCACCACCAACTTTAGCACAGCCAGGGGAAACGACAGCAGGCTGTTTTGAAACTTAACTGTTTGGGGGAAAAACCCACACCGCGCAGCAGCTGTGGACGGGCATGGAACAACAGACCGATGAGTGGTTGGTGCCACTGAACCTCAAGCCCGACCTGGTAGTGTGCAATAATGGGTGAAATCTCGTAGCAGCACTGGGCCTAGCCGGTTTGACGCACATCCCTTGCCTGGCACATGTGCTGAATTTGGTGGTGCACCTATATATCAAAGCTGCTGCAGAAAGTGCAGGGCCGTCTGTTCGCGCTTTCGGTGTTCTCACCCTGCTGCTGCTCGCCTATCAGCTCTGCAGTGTAACTTCGGCCTTCACGCTCACCGCCTCATATCCGACGTGCCCACAAGGTGGAACTCCACCTTGCACATGCTGGAGAGACTGTGCGTGCAGCAGCAGAACATAGTGGAGTTTCAGCTGCAGAAATCACTGGCTAGTCGCTCTGCAGAACAGCACCACTTCACCACCAACAACTGGGCCTCCATGCAGGATGTGTGTGCCGTGTTGTGCTGTTTAGCGTACTCTACCAACATGGCCAGTGCCGATGATGCCGTCCTCAGCATTACTATCCTACTTCTATGTTTACTTGAAAAAAACGCTTTGGGCGATGATTGAAGAGGATGTGGCTCAGGAGGAAGAGTAGGAGGAAGAGGGATAATTTTCATGGTTATCAGGCCAGTCATTCACAAGTGGCTCGGAGGGTGGGTTCCTGCACCAACAGAGGCCAGGTACACAATTTTCCAGCCAGGACACAGTTCTAGAAGATGAGGAGGAGGAGGATGATGAGCAGGAGGAATCGTGTTCTCAGCAGGGTGGCACCCAAAGCAGCTCATGGCCATCACTGGTGTGTGGCTGGGGGGATACAGAGGACACAGACGATACACCTCCCACAGAGGACAGCTTTTCGTTGCCTCTGGGAAGCCTGGCACACATGAGCGACTACATGCTGAAGTGCCTGCGCAACGACCGCCGAGTTGGCCACATTCTAACTTGTGCTGATTACTGGGTTGCCACCCTGCTGGATCCCTGCTTCAAGGACAATGTGCCGCCCTTAATTCCGTCACTGGAGCGTGATGAGAAGATGTGCAAGTATAAGTGCATCTTGGTAGACGCTCTGCTGGTGGCATTCCCACCTGACACCAGGGGCTCTGTGGAAGCACAAGGCGAAGGCATAAGAGGAAGAAGAAGTTGCCAACACAGCTGAGGAACTGCCAGCACCTCAGAAGGGAGGGTTAGCATGGCCGAAATGTGGAAAAGCTTTGTCAGCACGCCACAACAACCAGCACCACCAGCTGATCTGGAACGTCTTAGCAGGAGGCAGCATTTCAGCAACATGGTGGAGCAGTATGTGTGCACACGCCTACACGTACTGAATGACGGGTCTGCCCCCTTCAACTTCTGGGTCTCCAAATTGTCCACATGGCCTGAGCTTGCCCTTTACACCTTGGAGGTGCTGGCCTGCCCTGCAGCCAGTGTATTGTCCGAACGTGTGTTTAGCGCGGCAGTAAGCGTTTATCACAGACAAGCGCAGCCGCCTGTCCACAGCCAATGTAGACAAGCTCACGTTCATTAAAATGAACCAGGCATGGATCCCACAGGACTTGTCCGTACCTTGTGCAGAATAGACATGTATACCAGCACTAACCAGCCATTGTTATACTGCAGCGCACTTTCTCTTTGGATTCTCTTTTCTATTTCCCAATGTTTTGGGGTCTTCCCAAATTTATAAAAAAAATAAAAATAACTCTCTGCCTGAGGAGGTGGTGATGGTGAGTACAATAAAGGAATTCACGAGGGGCCTGGATGTATTTCTGGAGCGTAATAATATTACAGGCTATAGCTACTAGAGAGGGGTCGCTGATCCAGGGAGTTATTCTGATGTCTGATTGGAGTCGGGAAGGAATTTTTTATTCCCCTAAAGTGGGGAAAATTGGCTTCTACCTCACAGGGTTGTTTTTCTTTGCCTTCCTCTGGATCAACTTGCAGGATGATAGGCCGAACTGGATGGACAAGTGTCTTTTTTCGGCCTTATGTACTATGTTATTATGTTACTATGTTAAAGGGAAAAAAAATAAAAAATACAAAAACACTGTTGGCTACCTCCTTTTCCTTTATCATGGATTCCACCTACACCGCCACGTTCACCGCCTCCTCAACCTCATACTCCACTTTGACCTCCGTCTCCTAGTACAAAATCATTATTTCTTTACTTTTTCATATTCTGTTATTTTAAGTCATTTCCCAATCCACATTTGTTTGCAGGGCAATTGTCCTGCTCTTACCCCCATTGTGCTTCCTTTTGCTGCCCTCTAGCCTTTTCTATGACTTTTTTACAGCCATTTTAGTGCCCCAAAGTTAGGGTCCCCATTGACTTCAATGGGTTTCTGGTTCGGGGTCAAGTTCGGGTCCCGAACCCGAACTTTGCTGCGATATTCCGCCGAACCTGGCGAACCCGAACTTCCAGGTGTTCTCTCAACCATAGAAACGGGTGATTTGGAGCAATTAGATGAAAGCCAATAGATTGGAAGAAACAAGGGAAAAGGGGGGATGACGGATCGAGAAATTGAAGGAACTGTCAAGTTCGGTGGAGGAAACTTGATCATATAGGGTTGTTTCACAGCCAAAGGTGTTGGATACTTAACCAGGATCGATGGATGGTCTCAATGCTGAGCATGTGAGTATCCTACAAGACAAGTTACTTCGTACACTCGAGTACTATGGGTATGACAAGGACGACTTAATGTTCCAGCAGGACAATGACCCAAAGCATACGTCAAGATTGGAGAAGAATTAGTTCAATGACATTGAATTAGAGGTTCTGGATTGGCCTCCACAGTCCTCAACCGTCAACCCAATTGAACTCTTGTGGGTAGAGTTGAAGAAAAAGTGGTATTCGTACCCAAGTAAGTCAACCAGTGTGCACAAACATTGGGAATTTGTAGAAGAGACCTGAGAATGGATTTTGGTCGAGACATGCTTGAATCTGATAGAGAGCAGATTCAAGCAGTGTTGAAAGCCAAAGGTCGATTTACAAAATAATACAAAATTTAATTTAGCATTTTATGAGCAAAACAGTAACAATGCAGTTACATGAGAAGAATCTGCTTAACTAATCATATGCTAAATAGTTGCAAGTCCATTTTATGTATGAGATAGCCAAGATGATTGTTTATAGAATTATGGGAGTCTCACGATCGAAGTTCGTAGTGGATGGTGAGATATAGAGCCTGAATGTCAAAAGTTCAAAACATTGTTAACCGTTTGCTCGTAGGTGTATAAACTATCAGATTAATGGGGATTGTGGCAGCAGTGACATTAAGTGAAACAAATTGACTTCGATCCAAACTTGAGAAAAAATGTGATCCACCACGAATCCAAATTTCCTTGCGTTTCATGGTGTTTTTACAAAAAATACATGTGTTACAAAGTGAAAGTAAGAAGCCGGGAACGTTGAATGACCCATAATGCCGTGAAGCCAGCCAATTTAGCAGATTGCCGCCCCCTTTGACATCACAACACTATAAAAACCTCATCCCCCATTGTCTCCAGCATATCATTGTGAACTGACTGTAGGGAAAGACATAACAAACTTTAGGAACAGTGTTTTAAAAAGCTTTTAATTGTAGAATCTAGGATAGGGACAGTACAGGGAGATAAAAGGTAGAGTTTTTAAGACTGTAGGGAAAGCATACGGAGAACATAGGGATACTGCAGCGACAGTGTAGGGAGAGTTTTTAGACACAGTAGGGAGACCATATGGAGACTGCAGGAACAGTGCAGAGACAGTGCAGACTCAGGGTTATCACTCTGTGCATCTAGTTCACCTGCTGTGCCATTTATACTTAATCTGTTCTGTTATAATTAGACTTACTGTACATCAGACTTAGTAACAGGTGGTCTAATATATAGGTGCATTTATCTTCTTCACTTGCTGTTCCATTAATAATTAATCTGTTCAGTTATACATAGACTTAGGCTACTTTCACACTTGCATTTGTAATTCCGGTATTGAGATCTGGCAGAAGATCTCAATGCCGGATTTAAACAGGTACGTTTTGATTTTGCACATTAGGATGGGAGCCAGGTGAAGAGGGGGCATTGTTATCATCATCATCAGAGGTTAAGGGTGACAGCAGGCCTGTGAGACAGCAGCAAGATGCTCCTCCTTCTTGTCACTTGTTTCGTCCCAGGCACACCAGCAACTTTGCTGAGCAGCCATTTGCAATGCAGCCTCCATGTGGTAATTGTGGAATTTCTGCACCAATATTCTCCTCTGTCTCCTCATCCACCAAATTGTCCTCAGGCACAGTTCAGAATGGTCTTGCACAGTTCTGCACCCGGCCAGGCTGTGGGATCGGAGTCACACTAGGGAGGAACTGCTCTGCATCATCAACTGAGAAATTGAATTCTGGTTGTCTCCTCACAAACTGGACATAGGAACCATAGTCACCGATAACTGGAAGAACATTCTGTCTGCTCTGCAGCAGGAGGCCTGACCCATGTGCCCTGCATTGCTCATGTCTTCAATCTGGTTGTCAACCAGTTCATGAAGTCTGCTAAATATCTTGAAATTGTGAATGAAACTGTGCATGCACTTCAGCCACTCTTACCATGCAGAACACGCCCTCCTTGACCTGCAAAGGAAGAATTGTGTCCCCCTCATATGCGACGTTTACACATGTTGGAACTCCATGCTCCTCATGTTGAACCAACTGTATGAGCAGAGGAAACCTCTGACCGATTTCTTGATGCAGATAGACAGGACTACTTCACGGTGTAACTTTGACGTTAGACAGTGGCCGCTCATGTGTGACAACTGCCATTTGCTCAGGCCCTCTGAGGAAGCCACTTTATTTGGCAGTAACCAGGACTATGGGATGAATGATGCCATTCCACTAATTCATGTCCTGGAGAGGATGATGATAAATCTGACTGGCGAGGGGACAGAAGAGATTGTGCCTATATCTTATGGCCACCTGAGCCCTGTGGAGGCTGAACTGGCACTGGAGGAGGAAGAGGAGGAAGACATAAATGCCCAGGAATTCTATACAGAGCTAGGTGGTTTATCTGCCCACGTGTCACGGATGGTGTTGCAGAAAGCTGGAACTTATAAATAAACATCCGACTGGCTTCATCCCAAACTAAGGAGCATATGGGTGAGCACCATTAAACCCCTAGAGCTCTCCCTGACTGCTATGCCCATGCAAAGGTCTTTATGGTACACGATTGCATGTCCACGTACCTCATACTATGTGACAACTGAAAACCCTATAATAGTGAGGGGACACGACCACCGGCTCCCTGCACTTAATACGGACGGAGTCAGGGTCACCTAGAATCAAGCCAGCAAGGAAACACAAATAAAGGAAACAGACTTATCTGAGGAATCAGCAGAAGCAGCCTTCAGCAGTGAACACAATCCAGGAAGAAGTATAAACCGCAAAGTGAGGCAGTATGGGAGGGAATATAAAGGGAGACAATTAGTGTAAATAGGTGACAGCTGGGAGAAGGAAAGGAGATGACAAAGTGAAACCAAAACAAAGAACTTCATGCAGGTAGAGAAGAACATCTAACAGACCTTCTCACAGAAGTGGTGGTGACACCAAGTGACAGGAGAGGAGCAGGAGTAGTATTAGAAGCTAGAGGGCGACGGCAAAGATGACACTGACAGACCGAGGCAGTATGCAGTGGATATGGAAGCAGGGAGCCCCTCCGAGTCCCTTGTGAAAATGGCCAGATGCATGCTGAGTTGCTTGCATAGTGACAGCCGCATTATCACAGTTCGGCAGAGGGATGACTACTAGATCTCCATAATGTTAGACCCTCACTAATGGTTCAAAAAGGGGCCTTTTTTTACACCTTCTGAGAAGGATTAAAAACTCAACTACTACCAAGACATCCTTTGTAGTTGATTGGTCAATGCCTACGTCTCATGAAGTTCTAACCAGGGGGACCCTCTGAGCTCATGCTCCATTGTCATGACTGCTGGAGGGCGGAAAGGAAGAGTGGAAGGAGCAGCACCAACTCCATCAGCAGCAACTTAACTATTTTGTCTATGATGAACAGTTTTCTTCAGCCTCCTTCTGAAGAAGCCACCCAGCAGAAGTAGGACATGGAGTAGAACCTGAACCAGCAAATGGCTTACTTGGACTGCACCCTGTGACCCCAGATGCCAAGATCCACTGGACAAATGTGCAGGTAAACTTGAATTGTGGCTGCAATTGGGTTTTCCTGACCAGCCAGTAGTGTGGCAGAGTGGATGGTTAGTGCGGCAGGTGGCCTATTTACCCTAAAGAGAACTTGCCTTTCAACACAAAATGTTGAGAGACTAACCTTTATAAAGATGAATTAGTCCTGGAACAACCAGGATTTCCAGACACCAGTGCCTTATGTAACAGATTAGATCATTCTGGCAGTAATGATCTGACTGTAGTGTGCTGCCACACCGGAATATTGTGACATATGGCCATTTACTTCTTGCCACGTGCTGCTGCTACTATTCTGATGTTGCCACCCACCTGATTCCTCTACTGCCATCTGCTCCTACTGTAATCTGCCACTGCTGTTTTTACCCTCCTCACTCTGTTTTGGGGCCACTATTGTGACTTTTGCCACCCTCACCACCCAGTTCCGGGGCCTCTATTGTCACACTTCATGCTGTTTCCACCCTCCACACTCTGTTCCAGTGCCGTTATTGTGACTCTTGATGTGGTTGCCACCCTTACCACTCTGTTCCACGGCCACTATTGTGACTCTGCATGCTCTTTCCAGCCTCACCAGTCTATTATGGGGTCACTAGTGTCCCTGTTTGGCTGTGTTGACATCACAGGTTTTTTTTTCCGTTCTTGTGTTGCCACTTCACCACTCTGTTCCAGGACCATGCTACAATGATTGTCTCATGTTTCATAGAGGTGTTCAGGGCTCACATAACTTAACATAAATTTCTCCCTCTAGTTCAAATTATCCATCTGTTTTAATAAATCTATGGGTTGGAAAATACTGTCCAACCAATTACCTAAGTTCTCCATAAGTGACTCTATATTGGAAATAATGGGACTTAAAAAAGGGGAAAGATCACTGTATGATTCCTCAATTTGTTTAGATAAAAACATATTTATGATAAAACTTTGATATTTGTTCAGAAAAATGTCTGTAGGATCTGAGTCTAACATTCTGTACACCTGTTGATCATACAATAACTTGTGTACTTCCCTCACATAGAACTCTCTAAAACAACAATGGAAGCACCTGGTCAGAATCCCTAAGTGTAATTGTAATGGATCTCCTAGCACCCCGACCGGGTACCTCCGTTGATGGATGCTCCCAGTGCTTCCCGAGGACTCCAAGCACTCCACTCTACACCAAAACCACCACAGGAGCCAGGAACAGCTCTTACAAGAGCTAGAAGTTATAGCCAGGGGAGTATACACGTATAGCAATCCCCACACACATGAGACGAGGCTCTATGTTGAAGGTAAAACAGCAACTTTTTAATGGGTTATTTTTCAGCCTTTTATGCAGGTCTCCTAGCAAGGGACACTCCCCTTTGGGCCCTTGTAGAAGACTGTGACAGTTTATATTTTAGCCAATCACATGCATTGACAGCATTGAAACCTTCCCAGCAATTGTACACAAAACCCCCTTCCCTCTGTCTGTAACGCAATCAACAAAATACAATGAGCATTGTCTTTGACGCTATTAACTAACACACTGGCATTGTCTGAGACACAATCAACAAAATACAATGAGCATTGTCTTGAGACGCAATTAACTAACACACTGGCATTGTCTGAGACACAATCAACAAAATACAATTACCAAACGAAATGGGCTAACTTAATCACTCACAGACAGAAAACACACATTTTTCTCAACACACAGAAAACACCTCAAAACCCCACACATCCCCATAATGTATGCATCCATGGATAGCGCTTATCTGGGTGAACAACATATCCAAAAATTACCCAGATCCGGGCAGGGGTTCCCGAATTCCATGGAAGTCACATTTGGCCGTCCGCAAGCATGGCTTTCCTGCCCAAAACAGTTCCACAGATTTAAGCTGTGCGGCCGGTCTGTCTTCTCCTTCAAAGTTAGTATGGGTCATAATCCTGGGGCAAGAGGCTGGAAGCCAGGCCCCTCCAAAACCCAGTGGCGAGGTTGGTTTTGCCACAGTAATGTTTTCATTATTTTTTAATTTTAAGATCCTTTTCATTGAGGTTCTGGAAGTCATTATTTGCAGAGGTGTGTCTGGGATAAAAATGTGGATTGGATATACGCACCCCTGGAATGAATGAGTCCACAACCCCATGGTCAACCTCTGAATTCCTCATAAGAGAACTATTGCCGTGCTTGCACCCCTACAGAATGCTTCTCTGGAAAAGATGCCTCAGAGGCCTTGGTTAGGGTACTATTTCTCCTTATGGAGAACACCAAGTATACATGAGGATTAGTGTATGCCAGTCAACGATCCTCTGAGTTTCTGGGAGCAATTTATGAAAATGAGCACGTTTTACATCTGCTTACAGCAGATAGGCTTAGGAAAGCTAGTTTAAATATCTTTCCCAGAAATCTGGAGGAACGTTTCCTGGCCTAGAATAATTTACATACGTTATATGCCTACTAAGTGTTCTTCATAATGAGAAAGAATCTTCCAAAGCATATATTTGGCCCAGAAACCCAGCATAGTATACTAGTCTCTTTCTCTCTCATATTTAATATACATCTTATTCCTTCCCAAGTTTGAACATGAATGTGGTTTTTTTTTTCAACCATATTGCTCTTATATAGGGATGAGCGAACATCTGTTTTAAAAGTTAGCTTTCGGGTTACCGCTGAAATGCGTTATGGATCCCGTGACCACGGACCATAACACAATTGTGTTATGGTCCATGGTTACCGGATCGATAATGCAATTCAGCTGTAACCATAACCTGAACTTCTAAGACAGAGGTTCACTCTTCCCTCATCTTATAGTATAATTTGTTAGTTACAAAAAGACATTGAAAAAATGCATCAAAACGGGTGCAATCGGAATTTTGAGTAGCTATCGATGGCAGCGAATCAGATTCCACCTGTCATTCTTCAGAGGCCCTTTGTAAAATAATATGATCAGTGTGATCAGTTGCTATGAATGACAAGTCCTCTTTTCCTAAGTATTCATTCATGCATAACTCCAAATATTATCCAAACAGTATCCATTACCTGAGGATGTCCATATATTCCAAGGATCTGTGCTGCGGGAATAGTGGTGGATGAGTGGCGATCTCCAATGATACCAGCCAGCTGGCCATGGCCTGTACAAGAGTAATTAGGTATCAGCATATCCGGGCCAGACAGAAAATGTAATACATGCTTTACAGCAAATCTCTGATCTAAGCATGAATCATATATGTGGTATCCCAATGTAATATTGGGTAAAATGTCAGGATCCCGGTTAATATTATCAATTGCAAAGAGAAAAATCAGGGAATGTATGAAACCCATAAAATCAGGCCTGAAAAAAAAGTTGAGAAACTGAAAGTAGACGGGAAGGTAAGACACTTGTTGTTTTCATATTTCCTTTACCTTCTACATTACTGTAAAAATGTTATTACCTGATTCCTAATAGCTTTATGTTATGTAACATGTAAATGAAGCCCCTATCAAACCTCTCTGGACAGATATCCTCTCTCACAGATTATTAATCAGTTGTCAGTAGACACGAGCATATTGATTCTAAAAGATTCAGATTCATTACAAGTTTCACAAAAATGCTCTTTCCAAATAAATTCTAAGTTTTGAACATTTGCTTCAAACAATTTGTGCAAATTTTTTTACCCATAATTTTACATTTAAAATCAGTGCACTAGTGAGGGAAATAGGGCAGGAAAGATGAAGATGAAAGATCACAAAAACTCAGAAGGGGCCCTGGCCTAGCAGGTTTGCCCATAAAGCCTGGCGGTCAGCCTGCCCATCAATCAGGAGGGAGGATATTGGCTGGTCTATTAGACACTGTTAAGCAGATATCCATTCTGAGCTCAGCCACTGATGTGATAGGATGTGTCTGTCAAATTAGGGAACATCCTAATGAATCTCTCGCCATTCCAACATTGCTGGAAGGCTAAAGCATCGCTGTCTGACCCCATTAACTATAATTAAGAAATCAAGAATTCGGTAGTGTAGCTGGCCTAGCTAAGACCTGTTCTATGTTGCTAATATAGCTTATATGTTTATACAGATAGACCTGCCAATAACCTTAATACAGTTCCTATGTTTATGTGCTAAAGACAAAAGCAGAGTTATTTACTGTGACTTCATGTTTGGATGTCATGTAATAGTTATATTTTATGTTCACAGAAGCAGAAAAGATAATATGCCTTTTAAGATTCATTATATTAATTTAAGGTAAGCTCAATGACACAACAGAAACGGCAGAAAGCATAGAGTTAAACTGTTGTTGCTGGACAGGAGTCTTGACTAATCACAGCCAGCCTCACATACAACAGGAGTTTTGACCAATCACAGCCAGCCTCACACACAGTCTGTGTGGGAAATTCCCCTAGCAGGAGCTGCTAGAATCATTACACCAGAGGAGAGGAGCTGAACAGACTTTCACTCTACTAAGAGCTGTGTTTTATGGAAGCAGAGAGGCCAAAATAGGTATTTAGAACAGTTATATAATGTTCCTTACAGTTCCACCAAACTGCGACCAATTTCAAATTCCATACAAATTCCATATTGCAATCCAAATTGCATACTACCATACCAGATCAAACTCAATCAATCTGCAAATAGTTACTGCTAACTGCATACTGAAAACTGCGACTAAATTCAGCAAGTAGTACTATTAGTTACACCTCAGATATACCTTTCAGAGAGATCATAAAGTGCTTAAATTACTTAAAGTGAGAGTACAGATACTGAAGAGAGAATTTGGCGACATCACTCTCTCCTGGTCAGCGTGACACTGTGGAGCTGCTCCCGAGACTTCCAAGCCGAGTTGCGATTTCCAGTAGCTGTGCAGCTCTTACAAGATCGAGTAGTGATTTAGCAATCAAGATTTATTGGTGCCACCTTTGGCCTTATTTACCAGTCTCCATGGAAGGGGCCCTCCCCCGTGGACCTGATGTAGAACTACTGTTACAAACATACAGAGCAATGGAAATAATCACACAATCTGGGACAGTCCAGCACAATGTCTCCCCTCTGCCTAGGAGATAATCAAGTTAGACACTGTAGGTAATCTAATCATCTCCAGACAGTAAAACCACATTTTTTTTAAAACGCATTAAAGAGTACCCCAAAATTCTGTTACATGTCTCCCTCTCAGTGGAACATGCTGGCAGACCCGGTTTGACCCTTTTTCAGGGCAATTTGGGGCTGTTTAGTCTCTGCTATTCGGTTCTAGCTTGGGCCCTGGTCATCACAGGGTGTGCAGCTGCTGTAGAGGTGGGGACATATGCAGAAGTGAGGGGGCCCAAATCGTTGCTTAAAAGGACTTCTGCAGGTAAGTTATCCATTATGCCAACTTTCACTACACCGGATCCAGCTCCCCAGTCTAGGTAAACGCGGGTGGTAGACAGGCGAAATACGACTCCCCCAGCCACTCGAACAACTACGGGTTGGAACGTACGCTTATGGGCTACAACAAAGTGCCTCTGTACTACTGTAATGGTAGCCCCAGTGTCCTGTAATCCTTGGGCGACCTGCCTGTCGAGTTTGACCTCTTGTTGGTGCTGCTGTCTATTATCCACGGAATCAGCATGAATGGGATTAACCTCATACAATACCCCCAGATATTCCTCAGGGTGAGTGTCCATGTCCACGCAGTGAACAGCCGGGGTACAGGATGCAGCAGCGCAAAATGTACTTCATAGTGCTGCTCCTGCCACAGTGGTACTTTTACCCTCAGAGGGCGAAGCGATAGCGCTCAACTTGCACAGTAAAGAGCGCATTAGAGCAGCGAGTGCCAGCAAATACCACCGCGCAGCAACATTTCCCTGAGTGAGCAAGCACAGATAACTCAGGGGAAGTACCATAGAGGCCATAAAACGTGTGCATTAATTAAACTGCAGCCGACTCTTAAAGTGGCAGAACGGCAAAGGCAAAATAGTCAGAGAAAGAGCGCCAACCCTCCTTCGATCCCTAGAGAGAGAAAGAGACGCATGGTGGGAGGCCGAAGTCCAGAGCTAGAGTGCCTGCACCGCTATCCACGAAAAGGCCACATACTGCAGCCAACTAGTTTCCCGCCACTAGGCTTAAAGCCTGCTGCAGCGTATCCAAACCAGCACTTCACAAGTCTGCACAAAGCATCGCAAGTCATCACAGAGTATAGCATCACAGCAAGAAAAGACACGTTTCCTTTAAGACTGAGATTTGTTCCTGTTCTTAAAAATAAGGTCAGAGATTTCCTTTTATTACTTATCATTGCACATAGGTTTGGCATAAAGAGACATTTTTCGCGTTCAGGAATAAAAGACTTTAAAGTAAAACAAATGACAGTTTGTAGAACATGGACTCTAAAGTATTCAAAGTGAAAGTTATTTATTGCCTGCATTTATTGCTATTGCCTTTAAAGTGAAAGTCATTTATTTCTGCATTTATCAATACTGCGTTTAAAGTGAAAGGTACTTTAATATTCATATTGATTGTTACAGCATTTAAAGTAAAATGTCTGAGCCTAGTGTTAACATGCCACTGTTGGAGGATACGAAGATAGATAGAATAGAGGGGGGATGAGCAAGATAACCTGTCTGAGTCAGAAGAGTCTAATGTAACAATAGTGTTGCCTCAAGCAAATATAACCCAAACAAATGAACTAAGATCATCAGATATAAGCTGAAATGGATGCACAATGTCATCAGATGGAAGCTGAAATTGAGGCACAGCGCCATCAAATGGAAGCTGAAATGGAAGCACAGCACCATCAGATAAAAAGTCTGGAAAGGCAGAAAGAAGTTAAGATTATAGAAGCCAGACTTCTATATGAGTCAGAGGATACGAGGCAGAGTAGTCATAGGTTCAAATCTGTACTAAGTGAAGAAACAGATTCCTATTTTCCTTCATATGCTCAAGAGAATGGAAGGAAATCTCCAGCACTTAGTGAGGAAATAAGTCATTATCCTTCTATCCCTGCTGAGAAAGACAAAGAGAGACCTAGTCCAGTGTCAGGAAAAGGGTGTGTGAATTTACCCTCTATCTCTACTGGAAAAGATGAAGAAAGGGACTCACCTAAGTCAGAACTAATTGAGAAAATAAAACCAGGTGATTCTATCCCTAGGTGTCACGGCAACGGTCAGGAGAATGTTACAACTATTGTCCCACAAAGACAACAGAGAACAGTCCTAGCTAGACTTCACATTCTGGAACCTACTGTTTTTTAAGGAGACGTACTGAAGTTCATAGAGTGGAAGGCAAGCTTTGAAATTATCATTGAGCATCATTGCATTAGTCCAGTCGACAAGTTATTCTATCTTTAGAGATATGTTGATGGGGAAGCAAAGGAAGTTCTTGAAGATACTTTCTATAGAAAAGACGAAGAAGCCTACCAACAATCTTGGGAAAAATTATTGCAAGATATGGTCATCCTTTCTTAGTACAAAGAGCCTTTAGAAAGAAACTGAATAACTGGCCTAAAATAGGTCCTAAAGAACACTTCAGACTCCAAAAGTATGGTGACTTCCTGCAAGCATGCAGCAATGCCATCTGAAATTTTCAAGGACTGGAGGTACTGAACGACTATCTAGAAAACCACAGAATGCTAGCCAAGCTACCTGAAGAAGTGGCTTCTAGATGGAATCGCTATGTGACTGAACAGTTAGATCTAGGCAAGAACTTCCTAAGTTTTAAAGAGTTCTCTGAGTTAGTCAATAAGGAAGCATGGATAGTATGTAATCAAGTAACAGCATCTTACGTCTTAAAATCCTCAGAAGAAAGGCCTGCAAGATAGATAAGACGTGCAAGAGCAACTAGCTTTGTAACCAACGCAGCAGCTAACGGTCTAGACACCTGTGAGAGCAAGTTCAAAGTCACTACTGGGATCAGTAGAGAGACAGAACCGACAAATCTTCAGACTACCTTCAAGTGTATGTTCTGTGGAGAGAACCACTCCATACACAAGTGCAAAAAATTGAAGGAGAAGTCCCCAGAAGAAAAGAAAAAATGTGTACTTAATAACCAACTGTGTTTTGGATGTCTAAAAAAAGGCAATGTTACTAAGGAGTGTAAGAAAAAGGCCACATACAGCATTTGCAAAGGACGCCATCTTACACCACTACATGAAGAACATCCAAAGAAAGATAAATCCTCAATACCTAAAGATACTGAGAAAGAAAATAAAATATTAGTATTCTCTTGCAGAGTGAGGGAAGGAGGAAGCAATGGCACATCAATGGTTGTACCAGTGAGCATTTAAAATCCTAAAAGGAGGAACAAGAAGGTATATGCCGATGCGCTACTAGATGCCCAGAGTGATGTCACCTTCATTGATCAAGAAATCTGCCAGAAATTACAAGTGGCTACAGAACCAGTAAAGTTCAAACTCATCAAAATGACAGCAAGAGACACGTTAGTGAACAGTCGAAGGGTCAAAGGACTGAGAGTTAGAGGACTTCATTCAAACTTCACATTAGATTTACCTCCAGCTTATACAAAAGACAATATACCTCTAGATCGAGATTGCATACCTACCTGTGAAACAGCCAATGAATGGGAGCATCTATCTGTCATATGTCATGAAATATCTCGGCTGAAGGAGTTTGATGTTGGACTGTTGATAGGTTACAATTGTCCCAAAGCCTTGGTACCACGAAAGGTAATCACAGGAGGAAAGGGTGAACCCTATGCTGTTCAAACTGATCTAGGATGGGGTGTTGTTGGAGGAAAACAGAAGATTGTAAACTCAAGACAGGATTGTGTCATCAAATTTCTGTCCAAGAGTTACCAACTGTAAGTCCAGCGAAAGTAATCCTTGAATCCAACTTTGCAGACATAAGTTCTAAAGAAAAGAGTGTATCCCAAGAAGACATAAAGTTTGTACACACTCTAGAAGAAAGTATTCAGCAGAATCAACAAGGTCATCTTGAAATACCCTTACCTTTTAGAGAACGACCTTGTCTGCCAAATAACAGAAATCTTGCCCTAGCAAGATTTAAATGTTTGAAGAAAAGGATGGGAAGAGATCCCAATCTCAAGAATGATTATTTGAAATTCATGGAAGGCATCCTCGAAGAAGGACATGCAGAGAAAGTTTCTTAATTTTTTATATTTTTTTATTTGTTTATTAGGTTTTTTCTTACAATACAAAATTATAATAAAATTTAACAGTGCTGAATCCGAGTACAACAGTGCACAATCTGCCAACGTTACAGCTATAAATATAAACAATTATAACACATTGAACAGACAGAAACATATAAATCGAATGCATAATTTTAGGGAGTTTCACAGCTCCCCAGTCGCTGCCGCGTTACTTTTATTTCAGATCATCTTCTGTTGATCCATCCTTATCCACCTCCCCCCCCCCCCCCAATGGTCATCTCAGTGAACTTCGCTAGTAGCCGCTCCAGTCTCTCTCCCCCCCCCACCCCGGGGTACAGATAATACTCATTCAGGACGTACAGCGTATTCCTCATACCTCTTAATCAATGCAAGAAGATTTTTCCATTGCCTAATGTTCGGTGCTCTTTGTGAACCCCATTCTCTTGCTATAATCACTTTTGCCGCCATAAGGCCTCTTGTCCAAACTCTTTTCTTCTCTCTATCCCTAATTGGTTACGGGAAACAACCTAAGAGAGCCACTTCCGGTTTATATGGAAGGGATATTGAAGGCTCTGCACTTAAAACTCCAAAACTCCCTCGCCAATACGATTACATACTTGAACAGGTCCATATCATATGACTGTAATTGGCAAACTCTTCACTACATCTCCAACATTTTGGTTCTCGTTCCTTATAAATCTTACTTAACAGTTTTGGGGTCAGATATATTCTATGGATAATATTGAAACAAATAATCCTAAAATTTCTAGAAATCATTGACTTTTTTTAAATATTTGTATTAAGGCTGGTTACAGCCTGTATTTGTGGGCGGGGCTGCTGGCTATATCTTTCCACACGACCTCCCCCTGAGGACGGTCGCTTCATGCTGCTCTTTCTTGGTCCGGTCCGTCACTTCCGGTTCACGGCCACGTCACTTCCGGGTAAGTCTCGGCGCGCTAGACTTCCCAGCTGGGGGCAGCGTTCGTCCGCCGCCCGGCGGGGCCCGGCCTGTCTTCCTCTCCCCTCCAGCTCCGGGGGAGCCTCCTCACTACAGGTGTGTTTTCTTGTCCGCAGTGGGGGTTCGGCGGGACCGGCACCCACGGCGCTTCAGGTGCTTCAGGCGCTTGAATGAATGGATGTATTTGTTCAGGGAACGTTTTTTGTGGATCATTAAGCGCTCTGATTGCCTTCTGTCTACCACGTTCTCTTTTTCTTCTTCTTCTTCCAATTTTAAATGCGTGATTAAATCCTATTTAAAAGACCGTATAACAGCGTCTGATTAACCTAGGTTCATATCTCTCTTGTCGAAAATTGCCTTTAATACACAATGTGGGTGGAGGCTGCAGTCCTATCACGGCAACCGGAGGTACTGATGCCGCTTCTGCCAGCGTTCTCTTAACAACCCGTCTCGCTTAGAACAATTCAGCAGTGATGGCTTCAGGTATGGTTTTATGGTACCCTACATGTGGGCAGCCACAGACATGGAGCTGTATGGCGAGATTTATCAGTGTGTGTATGCCAGTTGTACATTGTAGAGTATGATGTTCAGAATGATGTTCACTCCGGTGGGTGCTGCGGCCTCCTCAAAACTTAGAAGCTCCGCCCGCTTCATTATTGCAGCTCAGCTCCATTCACTTGAGTGAGACTGAGCTGCGCTGTGGCCACGTGACCAATGATTGTAATGTCAGAGGTAGAGGCCTAAGTACCCACCGGGGTGACACAGCCTCTTTAACAGCTGTTTGGTGTGGGTACAGGCTATGCACATGCCTGTGACACCTGTTGTGCCGTCCTCCTGTTCACGCATACATCTCACCGCAGGTCATTCCACCCTCCTGAGCACTTGGTCATAGCGCAGTGGTGTGATGCCGCGCTCCTGTGCACACGTGTGCGGCACCCCTATCTTGTGCCACCCTTCTGGGCACATTACACGGCTCGGCGGTGTTGTGCCACCCTCCATGCTCGGGTACCTGGCACAGCTGTCTCGTGCCGCCCTCCTGTGCACATGCGTGTGGCACTGCCATGTTTTTCCGCCCTGCCGCGTATGGGGGAGGGCGCGACAACCCTTAAACGGGCCCTTCCATTCTCAGGTGCAGCGGCGGTTTTCCGGTTGTCTTATGGGCCATTTCGGGCTCAGGGCTGTCTTCATGAGCTTGTTGTCTTTATCTAGGTGCTGATAAATTTTTCCAAAATGAACAGAGCTGCAGTACCGTCTGATATCCAGTCTTCCGGTTGGGCCAAGTTGCTGCTCAGCTTCCCGAATTTCTTCAGGTATCACGCACACGTCATTTTGTCCGTTTTCCATGCTTCTTGTCTCACTCTCACACTTTATCTGTAGTCTCCCTGGATCACCCAGGCTCGTTCCGTCTCTGTCATCCTGGATCTCCCAGGTACACGCTGTCCCTGGTACACGTTGTCTCTGCCATCCTGGATCGCCCAGGCCCACGCTGCCTCTGTCATCCTGGATCGCCCAGGCCCACGCTGCCTCTGTCATCCTGGATCGCCCAGGCCCACGCTGCCTCTGTCATCCTTCCTTGCTCCCCGTCCACGGTCCTCCGTTCCCCCATCTTCCTTCTCTTCCTGTCTCTCCTAAAGCGGTGTCTATTAAAATAATAATAACAAAATCTAATTGGTACAAGTACTTCTTCAGTACACCGGACCTGGGGGCATCTACAACTGTATTAGGTATAATTGCATGTATTGTTTTCTATTTTCATTTATTTCACAGTGCATTTCAGCCGAGGAGCCATGGTTGGCATCAGTTGGCAGGCACGGGGCTTGCCGGCCTGTTTTTCCATTCCGGTGGGAGTGGGCTGGTCCTGCTTCTGCTAGGGGGAGAGTTCAAGTATGAAGACAGAGAGGGGAGGGAGCGTATGCCAGAGCTTCTATTCCGGGAACAGAACAAAAAAAAAAAAAAAAAAAGGGTAGCTAACTCCATGAAGGTTGTCTTAGTAGTGGGGTTTAGTTGCCGTGCTATTTTCCGGTTTCCTAATGTACCATTTTGGGCACTCTTTTCTTAAAACAAACAGGGCTGCAGTACTGTCTGATATTCAGTCCTCCCGATCAGCCAAGTAGCCGCTCATCAGCTTCCCGAACTCTTCAGGTGTCATGCATACCTCTTCTGTCTGTCTTCCCTGCTTCTTGACGCACTCTCATGAAGTCCCCTGGCGGGTCCGCCCAGGCTCGCTCTACCCCTGTCATCCAGGATCGCCCTGGCCAGTTCTGTCGTCCTGGGTCGCCCAGGCTCGCTCTGTCTCTGCCACCCTGGATCGCCCAGGCTCGCTCTGTCTCTGCCATCCTGGATCGCCCAGGCTCGCCCTGTCTCTGCCATCCTGGATCGCCCAGGC
>NW_025334466.1:0-68837 GCF_014858855.1 Bufo gargarizans
ACCCCCTGTATAATATACATCTGCTGGTGTCACCCCCTGTATATATATATCTGCTGGTGTCACCCCCTGTATATATATATCTGCTGGTGTCACCCCCTGTATAATATATATCTGCTGGTGTCACCCCCTGTATAATATATCTGCTGGTGTCACCCCCTGTATAATATATATCTGCTGGTGTCACCCCCTGTATAATGTATATCTGCTGGTGTCACCCCCTGTATAATATATATATATCTGCTGGTGTCACCCCCTGTATAATATATCTGCTGGTGTCACCCCCTGTATAATATATATCTGCTGGTGTCACCCCCTGTATAATGTATATCTGCTGGTGTCACCCCCTGTATAATGTATATCTGCTGGTGTCACCCTCTGTATAATATATATCTGCTGGTGTCACCTCCTGTATAATGTACATCTGCTGGTGTCACCCCCTGTATAATATATCTGCTGGTGTCACCCCCTGTATAATGTATATCTGCTGGTGTCACCCCCTGTATAATATATATCTGCTGGTGTCACCCCCTGTATAATATATATCTGCTGGTGTCACCCCCTGTAAATATATCTGCTGGTGTCACCCCTGTATAATGTATATCTGCTGGTGTCACCCCCTGTATAATATATATCTGCTGGTGTCACCTCCTGTATAATATATATCTGCTGGTGTCACCCCCTGTATAATATATATCTGCTGGTGTCACCCCCTGTATAATGTATATCTGCTGGTGTCACCCCCGTATGTATATCTGCTGGTGTCACCCCCTGTATAATATATATCTGCTGGTGTCACCTCCTGTATAATATATATCTGCTGGTGTCACCCCCTGTATAATATATATCTGCTGGTGTCACCCCCTGTATAATATATCTGCTGGTGTCACCCCCTGTATAATGTATATCTGCTGGTGTCACCCCCTGTAATATATATCTGCTGGTGTCACCTCCTGTATAATATATCTGCTGGTGTCACCCCCTGTATAATATCATCTGCTGGTGTCACCTCCTGTATAATATATATATCTGCTGGTGTCACCTCCTGTATATAATATATATATCTGCTGGTGTCACCCCCTGTATATAATATATATATCTGCTGGTGTCACCCCTGTATATAATATCTGCTGGTGTCACCTCCTGTATATAATATATATATATCTGCTGGTGTCACCTCCTGTATATAATATATATATATCTGCTGGTGTCACCCCCTGTATAATATATATCTGCTGGTGTCACCTCCTGTATAATATATATCTGCTGGTGTCACCCCCTGTATAATATATATCTGCTGGTGTCACCTCCTGTATAATATATATCTGCTGGTGTCACCCCCTGTATAATGTATATCTGCTGGTGTCACCTCCTGTATAATATATATTATACAGGAGGTGACACCAGCAGATGTATATTATACAGGAGGTGACACCAGCAGATATACATTATACAGGAGGTGACACCAGCAGATATATATTATACAGGGGGTGACACCAGCAGATATATATTATACAGGAGGTGACACCAGCAGATATACATTATACAGGGGGTGACACCAGCAGATATATATTATACAGGGGGTGACACCAGCAGATGTATATTATACAGGAGGTGACACCAGCAGATATACATTATACAGGGGGTGACACCAGCAGATATACATTATACAGGGGGTGACACCAGCAGATGTATATTATACAGGAGGTGACACCAGCAGATATACATTATACAGGGGGTGACACCAGCAGATATATATTATACAGGAGGTGACACCAGCAGATATATATTATACAGGGGGTGACACCAGCAGATATACATTATACAGGGGGTGACACCAGCAGATATACATTATACAGGGGGTGACACCAGCAGATATATTATTAACAGGGGGTGACACCAGCAGATATACATTATACAGGGGGTGACACCAGCAGATATATATTATACAGGGGGTGACACCAGCAGATATATATTATACAGGGGTGACACCAGCAGATATATATTATACAGGGGGTGACACCAGCAGATATACATTATACAGGGGGTGACACCAGCAGATATACATTATACAGGGGGTGACACCAGCAGATATATATTATATACAGGGGGTGACACCAGCAGATATACATTATACAGGGGGTGACACCAGCAGAATATATTATACAGGGGGACACCAGCAGATTATATTATATACAGGGGTGACACCAGCAGATATAATTATACAGGGGGTGACACCAGCAGATATATATTATATACAGGAGGTGACACCAGCAGATATACATTATACAGGGGGTGACACCAGCAGATATATATTATACAGGAGGTGACACCAGCAGATGTATATCTGCTGGTGTCACCCCCTGTATAATATACATCTGCTGGTGTCACCCCCTGTATAATGTATATCTGCTGGTGTCCCCCGTATAATATACATCTGCTGGTGTCACCCCCTGTATAATGTATATCTGCTGGTGTCACCCCCTGTATAATGTATATCTGCTGGTGTCACCTCCTGTATAATGTATATCTGCTGGTGTCACCCCCTGTATAATATATATCTGCTGGTGTCACCCCCTGTATATAATATAATCTGCTGGTGTCACCCCCTGTATAATGTATATCTGCTGGTGTCACCCCCTGTATAATATATATATCTGCTGGTGTCACCCCCTGTATAATGTATATCTGCTGGTGTCACCCCCTGTATAATATATCTGCTGGTGTCACCCCCTGTATAATATATATATCTGCTGGTGTAACCCCCTGTATAATGTATATCTGCTGGTGTCACCTCCTGTATATATACATCTGCTGGTGTCACCCCCTGTATAATGTATATCTGCTGGTGTCACCCCTGTATAATGTATATCTGCTGGTGTCACCCCCTGTATAATATCATCTGCTGGTGTCACCCCCTGTATAATGTATATCTGCTGGTGTCATCCCCTGTATAATATACATCTGCTGGTGTCACCCCCTGTATAATGTATATCTGCTGGTGTCACCCCCTGTATAATGTATATCTGCTGGTGTCACCTCCTGTATAATGTATATCTGCTGGTGTCACCCCCTGTATAATATATATCTGCTGGTGTCACCCCCTGTATATAATATATATCTGCTGGTGTCACCCCCTGTATAATGTATATCTGCTGGTGTCACCCCCTGTATAATATATATATCTGCTGGTGTCACCCCCTGTATAATGTATATCTGCTGGTGTCACCCCCTGTATAATATATCTGCTGGTGTCACCCCCTGTATAATATATATCTGCTGGTGTAACCCCTGTATAATGTATATCTGCTGGTGTCACCTCCTGTATAATATCATCTGCTGGTGTCACCCCCTGTATAATGTATATCTGCTGGTGTCACCCCCTGTATAATGTATATCTGCTGGTGTCACCCCCTGTATAATATACATCTGCTGGTGTCACCCCCTGTATAATGTATATCTGCTGGTGTCACCCCCTGTATAATGTATATCTGCTGGTGTCACCCCCTGTATAATGTATATCTGCTGGTGTCACCCCCTGTATAATATACATCTGCTGGTGTCACCCCCTGTATAATGTAGATCTGCTGGTGTCACCCCCTGTATAATGTATATCTGCTGGTGTCACCTCCTGTATAATATATATCTGCTGGTGTCACCCCCTGTATAATGTATATCTGCTGGTGTCACCCTCTGTATAATATATATCTGCTGGTGTCACCTCCTGTATAATGTATATCTGCTGGTGTCACCCCCTGTATAATATATATCTGCTGGTGTCACCTCCTGTATAATATATATCTGCTGGTGTCACCCCCTGTATAATATACATCTGCTGGTGTCACCCCCTGTATAATGTATATCTGCTGGTGTCACCTCCTGTATAATGTATATCTGCTGGTGTCACCTCCTGTATAATGTATATCTGCTGGTGTCACCTCTGTATAATATATATCTGCTGGTGTCACCTCCTGTATAATATACATCTGCTGGTGTCACCTCCTGTATAATGTATATCTGCTGGTGTCACCCCCTGTATAATATATATCTGCTGGTGTCACCTCCTGTATAATGTATATCTGCTGGTGTCACCCCCTGTATAATGTATATCTGCTGGTGTCACCTCCTGTATAATGTATATCTGCTGGTGTCACCCCCTGTATAATATACATCTGCTGGTGTCACCTCCTGTATAATATATATATATCTGCTGGTGTCACCCCCTGTATAATGTATATCTGCTGGTGTCACCTCCTGTATAATATACATCTGCTGGTGTCACCCCCTGTATAATATATATCTGCTGGTGTCACCTCCTGTATAATATATATCTGCTGGTGTCACCCCCTGTATAATATATATCTGCTGGTGTCACCTCCTGTATAATATATATATATCTGCTGGTGTCACCCCCTGTATAATGTATATCTGCTGGTGTCACCTCCTGTATAATATACATCTGCTGGTGTCACCCCCTGTATAATATATATATCTGCTGGTGTCACCCCCTGTATAATATATACATCTGCTGGTGTCACCCCCTGTATAATGTACATCTGCTGGTGTCACCTCCTGTATAATGTACATCTGCTGGTGTCACCCCCTGTATAATATATACATCTGCTGGTGTCACCCCCTGTATAATGTACATCTGCTGGTGTCACCTCCTGTATAATGTATATCTGCTGGTGTCACCCCCTGTATAATATATATCTGCTGGTGTCACCTCCTGTATAATATATATCTGCTGGTGTCACCCCCTGTATAATGTATATCTGCTGGTGTCACCCCCTGTATAATGTATATCTGCTGGTGTCACCCCCTGTATAATGTATATCTGCTGGTGTCACCCCCTGTATAATGTATATCTGCTGGTGTCACCCCCTGTATAATATATATCTGCTGGTGTCACCTCCTGTATAATATACATCTGCTGGTGTCACCCCCTGTATAATATATATCTGCTGGTGTCACCTCCTGTATAATATACATCTGCTGGTGTCACCTCCTGTATAATATATATCTGCTAGTGTCACCCCCTGTATAATATACATATCTGCTGGTGTCACCTCCTGTATATAATATATATATCTGCTGGTGTCACCTCCTGTATAATGTATATCTTCTGGTGTCACCTCCTGTATAACGTATCTGCTGGTGTCACCCCCTGTATAATCTATATCTGCTGGTGTCACCCCCTGTATAATCTATATCTGCTGGTGTCACCCCCTGTATAATCTATATCTGCTGGTGTCACCCCCTGTATAATCTATATCTGCTGGTGTCACCCCCTGTATAATCTATATCTGCTGGTGTCACCCCCTGTATAATCTATATCTGCTGGTGTCACCCCCTGTATAACATATCTGCTGGTGTCACCCCCTGTATAATATATATCTGCTGGTGTCACCCCCTGTATAATATATATCTGCTGGTGTCACCTCCTGTATAATGTATATCTGCTGGTGTCACCTCCTGTATAATATATATCTGCTGGTGTCACCTCCTGTATAATATATATCTGCTGGTGTCACCCCCTGTATAATATAACTGATATCTGGAGAGCGGTGATGTCACCTCATGTGTAATATCACTGATATCCGGAGAGCGGTGATGTCACCTCCTGTATAATATAACTGATATCCGGAGAGCGGTGATGTCACCTCCTGTATAATATAACTGATATCTGGAGAGCGGTGATGTCACCTCCTGTATAATATAACTGATATCTGGAGCTAGTGATGTCACCTCCTGTATAACTGATATCGTGAGAGCGGTGATGTCACCTCCTGTATATATAACTGATATCTGGAGAGCGGTGATGTCACCTACCTGTATAATATAACTGATATCTGGAGAGCAGTGATGTCACCTCCTGTATAATATAACTGATATCTGGAGAGCGGTGATGTCACCTCCTGTATAATATAACTGATATCTGGAGAGCGGTGATGTCACCTCCTGTATAATATAATGATATCTGGAGAGCGGTGATGTCACCCTCCTGTATAATATAACTGATATCTGGAGAGCGGTGATGTTACCTCCTGTATAATATAACTGATATCTGCAGAGCGGTGATGTCACCTCCTGTATAACTGATATCTGGAGAGCGGTGATGTCACCTCCTGTATAACTATACTGATAGAGTGGTGTCACCTCCTGTATAACTGATATCTGGAGAGCGGTGATGTCACCTCCTGTATAATATAACTGATATCTGGAGCGGTGATGTCACCTCCTGTATAATATAACTGATATCTGGAGAGCGGTGATGTCACCTCCTGTATAATATAACTGATATCTGGAGAGCGGTGATGTCACCTCCTGTATAATATAACTGATATCTGGAGAGCGGTGATGTCACCTCCTGTATAATATAACTGATATCTGGAGAGCGGTGATGTCACCTCCTGTATAATATACTGATATCTGGAGAGCGGTGATGTCACCTCCTGTATAATACTGATATCTGCAGAGCGGTGATGTCACCTCCTGTATAATATACTGATATCTGGAGAGCGGTGATGTCACCTCCTGTATAATATAACTGATATCTGGAGAGCGGTGATGTCACCTCCTGTATAATATAACTGATATCTGGAGAGCGGTGATGTCACCTCCTGTATAATATAACTGATATCTGCAGAGCGGTGATGTCACCTCCTGTATAATATAACTGATATCTGGAGAGCGGTGATGTCACCTCCTGTATAATATAACTGATATCTGGAGAGCGGTGATGTCACCTCCTGTATAACTGATATCTGGAGAGCGGTGATGTCACCTCCTGTATAATATAACTGATATCTGGAGAGCGGTGATGTCACCTCCTGTATAATATAACTGATATCTGGAGAGCGGTGATGTCACCTCCTGTATAATATAACTGATATCTGGAGAGCGGTGATGTCACCTCCTGTATAATATAACTGATATCTGGAGAGCGGTGATGTCACCTCCTGTATAATATAACTGATATCTGGAGAGCGGTGATGTCACCTCCTGTATAATATAACTGATATCTGGAGAGCGGTGATGTCACCTCCTGTATAATATAACTGATATCTGGAGAGCGGTGATGTCACCTCCTGTATAATATACTGATATCTGGAGAGCGGTGATGTCACCTCCTGTATAATATAACTGATATCTGGAGAGCGGTGATGTCACCTCCTGTATAATATAACTGATATCTGGAGGCGGTGATGTCACCTCCTGTATAATATAACTGATATCTGGAGAGCGGTGATGTCACCTCCTGTATAATATAACTGATATCTGGAGAGCGGTGATGTCACCTCCTGTATAATATAACTGATATCTGGAGAGCGGTGATGTCACCTCCTGTATAATATAACTGATATCTGGAGCGGTGATGTCACCTCCTGTATAATATAACTGATATCTGGAGAGCGGTGATGTCACCTCCTGTATAATATGATATCTGGAGAGCGTGATGTCACCTCCTGTATAATATACTGATATCTGCAGAGCGTGATGTCACCTCCTGTATAATATACTGATATCTGCAGAGCGTGATGTCACCTCCTGTATAATACTGATATCTGGAGAGCGGTGATGTCACCTCCTGTATAATATACTGATATCTGGAGAGCGGTGATGTCACCTCCTGTATAATATAACTGATATCTGGAGAGCGGTGATGTCACCTCCTGTATAATATACTGATATCTGGAGAGCGGTGATGTCACCTCCTGTATAATATACTGATATCTGGAGAGCGGTGATGTCACCTCCTGTATAATTAACTGATATCTGGAGAGCGGTGATGTCACCTCCTGTATAATATAACTGATATCTGTACAGCGGTGATGTCACCTCCTGTATAATATAACTGATATCTGGAGAGCGGTGATGTCACCTCCTGTATAATATAACTGATATCTGGACAGCGGATGTCACCTCCTGTATAATATAACTGATATCTGGAGAGCGGTGATGTCACCTCCTGTATATAACTGATATCTGCAGAGCGGTGATGTCACCTCCTGTATAATATAACTGATATCTGGAGAGCGGTGATGTCACCTCCTGTATAATATAACTGATATCTGGAGAGCGGTGATGTCACCTCCTGTATAATATAACTGATATCTGGAGAGCGGTGATGTCACCTCCTGTATAATATACTGATATCTGGAGAGCGGTGATGTCACCTCCTGTATAATATAACTGATATCTGGACGGTGATGTCACCTCCTGTATAATATAACTGATATCTGGAGAGCGGTGATGTCACCTCCTGTATAATATAACTGATATCTGGAGAGCGGTGATGTCACCTCCTGTATAATATAACTGATATCTGGAGAGCGGTGATGTCACCTCCTGTATAATATAACTGATATCTGGAGAGCGGTGATGTCACCTCCTGTATAATATAACTGATATCTGGAGAGCGGTGATGTCACCTCCTGTATAATATAACTGATATCTGGAGAGCGGTGATGTCACCTCCTGTATAATATACTGATATCTGGAGAGCGGTGATGTCACCTCCTGTATAATATAACTGATATCTGGGAGCGGTGATGTCACCTCCTGTATAATATAACTGATATCTGGAGAGCGGTGATGTCACCTCCTGTATAATATAACTGATATCTGGGAGCGGTGATGTCACCTCCTGTATAATATAACTGATATCTGGAGAGCGGTGATGTCACCTCCTGTATAATATAACTGATATCTGGAGAGCGGTGATGTCACCTCCTGTATAATATACTGATATCTGGAGAGCGGTGATGTCACCTCCTGTATAATATAACTGATATCTGGAGAGCGGTGATGTCACCTCCTGTATAATATAACTGATATCTGGAGAGCGGTGATGTCACCTCCTGTATAATATAACTGATATCTGGAGAGCGGTGATGTCACCTCCTGTATAATATAACTGATATCTGGAGAGCGGTGATGTCACCTCCTGTATAATATAACTGATATCTGGAGAGCGGTGATGTCACCTCCTGTATAATATAACTGATATCTGGAGAGCGGTGATGTCACCTCCTGTATAATACTGATATCTGGAGAGCGTGATGTCACCTCCTGTATAATATAACTGATATCTGGAGAGCGGTGATGTCACCTCCTGTATAATATAACTGATATCTGGAGAGCGGTGATGTCACCTCCTGTATAATATAACTGATATCTGGAGAGCTGATGTCACCTCCTGTATAATATACTGATATCTGGAGGCGGTGATGTCACCTCCTGTATAATATACTGATATCTGGAGAGCGGTGATGTCACCTCCTGTATAATATAACTGATATCTGGAGAGCGGTGATGTCACCTCCTGTATAATATAACTGATATCTGGAGAGCGGTGATGTCACCTCCTGTATAATATAACTGATATCTGGAGAGCGGTGATGTCACCTCCTGTAATATAACTGATATCTGGAGAGCGGTGATGTCACCTCCTGTATAATATAACTGATATCTGGAGAGCGGTGATGTCACCTCCTGTATAATATAACTGATATCTGGAGAGCGGTGATGTCACCTCCTGTATAATATAACTGATATCTGGAGAGCGGTGATGTCACCTCCTGTATAATAAACTGATATCTGGAGAGCGGTGATGTCACCTCCTGTATAATATAACTGATATCTGGAGAGCGGTGATGTCACCTCCTGTATAATATACTGATATCTGGAGAGCGGTGATGTCACCTCCTGTATAATATAACTGATATCTGGAGAGCGGTGATGTCACCTCCTGTATAATATACTGATATCTGGAGAGCGGTGATGTCACCTCCTGTATAATATAACTGATATCTGGAGAGCGGTGATGTCACCTCCTGTATAATATAACTGATATCTGGAGAGCGGTGATGTCACCTCCTGTATAATATTACTGATATCTGGAGAGCGGTGATGTCACCTCCTGTATAATATAACTGATATCTGGAGAGCGGTGATGTCACCTCCTGTATAATATAACTGATATCTGGAGAGCGGTGATGTCACCTCCTGTATAATATAACTGATATCTGGAGAGCGGTGATGTCACCTCCTGTATAATATAAAGATATCTGGAGAGCCGGTGATGTCACCTCCTGTATAATATAACTGATATCTGGAGAGCGGTGAGTGCCACCTCCTGTATAATATCACTGATATCTGGACGAGCCGGTGATGTCCACCTCCTGTATAATATAACTGATATCTGGAGTAGCGGTGATGTCACCTCCTGTATAATATAACTGATATCCTGGAGAGCGCGGTGATGTCACCTCCTGTATAATATTACCTGATATCTGGAGAGCGGTGATGTCACCTCCTGTATAATATAACTGATATCTGGAGAGCGGTGATGTCACCTCCTGTATAATATAACTGATATCTGGAGAGCGTGATGTCACCTCCTGTATAATATAACTGATATCTGGAGAGCGGTGATGTCACCTCCTGTATAATATAACTGATATCCTGGAGAAGGCGGTGATGTCACCTCCTGATATAAACTTGATATCTGGAGAGCGGTGATGTCACCTCCTGTATAATATAACTGATATCTGGGAGAGCGGTGGATGTCAACTCTGATAATATAACTGATATCTGGAGAGCGGTGATGTCACCTCCTGTGTAATAACTGATATCCGGAGAGCGGTGATGTCACCTCCTGTGTAATATAACTGATATCTGGAGGGCGGTGATGTCATTCCTGTATAATATCACTGATATCTGCAGAGCGGTGATGTCACCTCCTGTATATAAGGCTGGGGGGTCCTGGGCACTTCTTTCCCACCATATTCGAGGTGTTTCATGCTCCAGTCCCTGTGAGTAGACAGATCAGGGATTACAGGGTCCCGGGGGGGGGGGGGGGGGGGTCGCCTCTATGATTCTAGCACCAGGCAGACAATAGACCAGTGAGATCCCCACACACAATGGCAGCGCAGAGAGGGGCGGTCAGCCATAACCTCCTACCGTCCATGCCAACCCGACATACCGCGTGCTGTATACTGCCAGAGGGCAATGCAGGGTGTACAGGCAATATACCCCCCATACACTATACATATAGGGGATCTCCTGGACATTATACCCCCCCCCCATACACTATACATATAGGGGGATCTCCTGGACATTATACCCCCCCATACACTATACATATAGGGGATCTCCTGGACATTATACCCCCCCATACACTATACATATAGGGGATCTCCTGGACATTATACCCCCCCATACACTATACATATAGGGGATCTCCTGGACATTATACCCCCCCCCATACACTATACATATAGGGGGATCTCCTGGACATTATACCCCCCCCCATACACTATACGTATAGGGGATCTCCTGGACATTATACACCTTCATACACTATACATATAGGGGACCTCCTGGACATTATACACCTTCATACACTATACATATAGGGGATCTCCTGGACATTATACACCTCCATACACTATACATATAGGGGATCTCCTGGACATTATACCCCCCATACACTATACATATAGGGGATCTCCTGGACATTATACCCCCCCATACACTATACATATAGGGGGATCTCCTGGACATTATACCCCCCCCATACACTATACGTATAGGGGGATCTCCTGGACATTATACCCCCCCATACACTATACGTATAGGGGATCTCCTGGACATTATACACCTTCATACACTATACATATAGGGGACCTCCTGGACATTATACACCTTCATACACTATACATATAGGGGACCTCCTGGACATTATACACCTTCATACACTATACATATAGGGGACCTCCTGGACATTATACACCTTCATACACTATACATATAGGGGATCTCCTGGACATTATACACCTTCATACACTATACATATAGGGGATCTCCTGGACATTATACACCTCCATACACTATACATATAGGGGATCTCCTGGACATTATACCCCCCATACACTATACATATAGGGGATCTCCTGGACATTATACCCCCCCCCATACACTATACATATAGGGGATCTCCTGGACATTATACACCTCCATACACTATACATATAGGGGACCTCCTGGACATTATACACCTCCATACACTATACATATAGGGGATCTCCTGGACATTATACCCCCCATACACTATACATATAGGGGACCTCCTGGACATTATACCCCCCCATACACTATACATATAGGGGGATCTCCTGGACATTATACCCCCCCATACACTATACATATAGGGGACCTCCTGGACATTATACACCTCCATACACTATACATATAGGGGACCTCCTGGACATTATACCCCCCCATACACTATACATATAGGGGGATCTCCTGGACATTATACCCCCCATACACTATACATATAGGGGGATCTCCTGGACATTATACCCCCCCCCCATACACTATACATATAGGGGGATCTCCTGGACATTATACCCCCCCCATACACTATACATATAGGGGGATCTCCTGGACATTATACCCCCCCCCCCCCCATACACTATACATATAGGGGACCTCCTGGACATTATACCCCCCCATACACTATACATATAGGGGACCTCCTGGACATTATACACCTCCATACACTATACATATAGGGGATCTCCTGGACATTATACCCCCCCCATACACTATACATATAGGGGATCTCCTGGACATTATACCCCCCCATACACTATACGTATAGGGGATCTCCTGGACATTATACACCCCCCCCATACACTATACATATAGGGGACCTCCTGGACATTATACACCTCCATACACTATACATATAGGGGGACCTCCTGGACATTATACACCTCCATACACTATACATATAGGGGATCTCCTGGACATTATACACCTCCATACACTATACATATAGGGGATCTCCTGGACATTATACACCTCCATACACTATACATATAGGAGGATATCCTGGACATTATACCCCCCATACACTATACATATAGGGGATCTCCTGGACATTATACACCTCCATACACTATACACATAGGGGGATCTCCTGGACATTATACACCTCCATACACTATACATATAGGGGATCTCCTGGACATTATACCCCCCCCATACACTATACATATATGGGATCTCCTGGACATTATACACCTCCATACACTATACATATAGGGGACCTCCTGGACATTATCCCCCCCCCCCATACACTATACGTATATGGGATCTCCTGGACATTATACCCCCCCCATACACTATACGTATATGGGATCTCCTGGACATTATACATATAGGGGATCTCCTGGACATTATACACCTCCATACACTATACATATAGGGGATCTCCTGGACATTATACACCTCCATACACTATACATATAGGGGACCTCCTGGACATTATACCCCCCCCCCATACACTATACGTATATGGGATCTCCTGGACATTATACCCCCCCCCATACACTATACATATAGGGGATCTCCTGGACATTATACAACCCCCCATACACTATACATATAGGGGATCTCCTGGACATTATACACCTCCATACACTATACGTATAGGGGATCTCCTGGACATTATACCCCCCCATACACTATACATATAGGGGACCTCCTGGACATTATACCCCCCCCATACACTATACGTATATGGGATCTCCTGGACATTATACCCCCCATACACTATACATATAGGGGATCTCCTGGACATTATACCCCCCCCCCCATACACTATACGTATATGGGATCTCCTGGACATTATACACCTCCATACACTATACATATAGGGGATCTCCTGGACATTATACACCTCCATACACTATATGTATAGGGGATCTCCTGGACATTATACCCCCCCCCCCATACACTATACATATAGGGGACCTCCTGGACATTATACCCCCCCCATACACTATACGTATATGGGATCTCCTGGACATTATACCCCCCCATACACTATACATATAGGGGATCTCCTGGACATTATACAACCCCCCATACACTATACATATAGGGGATCTCCTGGACATAATACAACCCCCCATACACTATACATATAGGGGGATCTCCTGGACATTATACCCCCCCCCCATACACTATACATATAGGGGGATCTCCTGGACATTATACACCTCCATACACTATACGTATAGGTGATCTCCTGGACACTATACCCCTCCATACACTATACATATAGGGGATCTCCTGGACATTGTACACCTCCATACACTATACGTATAGGGGATCTCCTGGACATTATACCCCCCCATACACTATACATATAGGGGATCTCCTGGACATTATACACCTCCATACACTATACGTATAGGGAACCTCCTGGACATTATACACCTCCATACACTATACATATAGGGGACCTCCTGGACATTATACCCCCCCCCATACACTATACGTATAGGGGATCTCCTGGACATTATACACCTCCACACACTATACATATAGGGGATCTCCTGGACATTATACCCCCCCCCCCCATACACTATACGTATAGGGGATCTCCTGGACATTATACATCTCCATACATTATACATATAGGGGATCTCCTGGACATTATACACCTCCATACACTATACGTATAGGGAACCTCCTGGACATTATACACCTCCATACACTATACATATAGGGGATCTCCTGGACATTATACCCCCCCCCATACACTATACGTATAGGGATCTCCTGGACATTATACACCTCCACACACTATACGTATAGGGGATCTCCTGGACATTATACACCCCCATACACTATACGTATAGGGGATCTCCTGGACATTATACACCCCCATACACTATACATATAGGGATCTCCTGGACATTATACCCCCCCCCCATACACTATACGTATAGGGGATCTCCTGGACATTATACCCCCCCCCATACACTATACGTATAGGGGATCTCCTGGACATTATACACCTCCACACACTATACGTATAGGGGATCTCCTGGACATTATACACCCCCATACACTATACATATAGGGGATCTCCTGGACATTATACACCTCCATACATTATACATATAGGGGATCTCCTGGACATTATACACCTCCATACACTATACGTATAGGGGATCTCCTGGACATTATACATCTCCATACATTATACATATAGGGGATCTCCTGGACATTATACACCTCCATACACTATACGTATAGGGAACCTCCTGGACATTATACACCTCCATACACTATACATATAGGGGATCTCCTGGACATTATACCCCCCCCCATACACTATACGTATAGGGGATCTCCTGGACATTATACACCTCCACACACTATACGTATAGGGGATCTCCTGGACATTATACACCTCCATACACTATACATATAGGGGATCTCCTGGACATTATACACCTCCATACACTATACATATAGGGGATCTCCTGGACATTATACACCTCCATACACTATACGTATAGGGGATCTCCTGGACATTATACACCTCCATAGACTATACATATAGGGGATCTCCTGGACATTATACCCCCCCCTCCCATACACTATACATATAGGGGACCTCCTGGACATTATACACCCCCATACACTATACGTATAGGGGATCTCCTGGACATTATACACCTCCATACACTATACATATAGGGGATCTCCTGGACATTATACACCTCCATACACTATACATATAGGGGATCTCCTGGACATTATACCCCCCCCATACACTATACATATAGGGGATCTCCTGGACATTATACACCTCCATACACTATACATATAGGGGATCTCCTGGACATTATACCCCCCATACACTATACATATAGGGGACCTCCTGGACATTATACCCCCCCCATACACTATACGTATAGGGGATCTCCTGGACATTATACACCCCCATACACTATACGTATAGGGAACCTCCTGGACATTATACACCTCCATACACTATACATATAGGGGATCTCCTGGACATTATACCCCCCATACACTATACATATAGGGGACCTCCTGGACATTATACCCCCCCCCCCCCATACACTATACGTATAGGGGATCTCCTGGACATTATACACCTCCACACACTATACATATAGGGGATCTCCTGGACATTATACCCCCCCCCCCATACACTATACGTATAGGGGATCTCCTGGACATTATACATCTCCATACATTATACATATAGGGGATCTCCTGGACATTATACACCTCCATACACTATACGTATAGGGAACCTCCTGGACATTATACACCTCCATACACTATACATATAGGGGATCTCCTGGACATTATACCCCCCCCCATACACTATACGTATAGGGGATCTCCTGGACATTATACACCTCCACACACTATACGTATAGGGGATCTCCTGGACATTATACACCCCCATACACTATACGTATAGGGGATCTCCTGGACATTATACACCTCCATACATTATACATATAGGGGATCTCCTGGACATTATACACCTCCATACACTATACGTATAGGGGATCTCCTGGACATTATACATCTCCATACATTATACATATAGGGGATCTCCTGGACATTATACACCTCCATACACTATACGTATAGGGAACCTCCTGGACATTATACACCTCCATACAGTGTGTGTGTGTGTGTGTGTGTGTGTGTGTATGTATGTGTGTGTGTATATATATATATATATATATATATATATATACACATACATACATACACACACACACACACACACTCTCCTGCACATTATACATGTTCTTTTGGCGTGTGTGATGTGAACCTGATGCAAGCAGTGTAGACTGACACCTCCCTGCCCCCGACATCCCTACACTGATGTCTGCAGATGAGATGCTGGCTTATTAATATCCGAGTCATGGCCTGTTTACAGGGTCGAACATTGACATCTGGTGGCATTAGAGGCGGAGCTTCAGAGCTCATTTGCATGTCCTTTTCCCCAGAATTCCAGAGGAGCAGGTATGGCCTCCAAGTCTCACACAGATTACGGCGCTCTCCCCAAGGAGAGATAGTGCGCCCCAACTACACAGATATACGCAGCACGTGGAGCAGGGTCCACTCCGAGGGTGGTGTTTTGGTCATGAAGCAGTCATCTGCTGCCCCCTCCTGGGCACATGGTGTCATTACTGCAGGCTGGTGAGGAGATGGCAGCACCACGGTACCTGGCTGGATGACCCAACACACCTGGTGCAGCGCCCCCAGCAGACCGTCCGTGCGGTGAATAAACAGTTTCTTACCTCACGTCATCTATTAAAGGGGTCTTATTACACTGCCCCCAGGTTCCGGCTACAGACGCCTCTCCTGGTCCCAGCAGACAGGGCGCCCCCAGGTCCCGGCTACAGACGCCTCTCCTGGTCCCAGCAGACAGGGTGCCCCCAGGTTCCGGCTACAGACGCCTCTCCTGGTCCCAGCAGACAGGGCGCCCCCATGTCCCGGCTACAGACGCCTCTCCTGGTCCCAGCAGACAGGGCGCCCCCAGGTTCCGGCTACAGACGCCTCTCCTGGTCCCAGCAGACAGGGCGCCCCCAGGTTCCGGCTACAGACGCCTCTCCTGGTCCCAGCAGACAGGGCGCCCCCCAGGTCCCGGCTACAGACGCCTCTCCTGGTCCCAGCAGACAGGGTGCCCCCCAGGTTCCGGCTACAGACGCCTCTCCTGGTCCCAGCAGACAGGGCGCCCCCAGGTCCCGGCTACAGACGCCTCTCCTGGTCCCAGCAGACAGGGTGCCCCCAGGTTCCGGCTACAGACGCCTCTCCTGGTCCCAGCAGACAGGGCGCCCCCATGTCCCGGCTACAGACGCCTCTCCTGGTCCCAGCAGACAGGGCGCCCCCAGGTTCCGGCTACAGACGCCTCTCCTGGTCCCAGCAGACAGGGCGCCCCCCAGGTCCCGGCTACAGACGCCTCTCCTGGTCCCAGCAGACAGGGTGCCCCCAGGTTCCGGCTACAGACGCCTCTCCTGGTCCCAGCAGACAGGGCGCCCCCATGTCCCGGCTACAGACGCCTCTCCTGGTCCCAGCAGACAGGGCGCCCCCATGTCCCGGCTACAGACGCCTCTCCTGGTCCCAGCAGACAGGGCGCCCCCAGGTTCCGGCTACAGACGCCTCTCCTGGTCCAGCAGACAGGGGGCCGCCGGGTCCCGGCTACAGACGCCTCTCCTGGTCCCAGCAGACAGGGCGCCCCCATGTCCCGGCTACAGACGCCTCTCCTGGTCCCAGCAGACAGGGCGCCCCCATGTCCCGGCTACAGACGCCTCTCCTGGTCCCAGCAGACAGGGCGCCCCCAGGTTCCGGCTACAGACGCCTCTCCTGGTCCCAGCAGACAGGGGGCCGCCGGGTCCCGGCTACAGACGTCTCTCCTGGTCCCAGCAGACAGGGTGCCCCCAGGTCCCGGCTACAGACGCCTCTCCTGGTCCCAGCAGACAGGGGGCCGCCATGCCTATGAAGGCCTTGCAATCGACCCCCCCCCCCCATTGCAGGGGCTCGGAGGAGAGGGCAGAGGGGCCCAGGTGAAGGGTCCGGAGGAGAGGGCAGAGGGGCATCCCATACAAACACCTCTTACTTCAAGAAAGGCGAGTAGAGGTGCAACCACTATAACCCTGAGGCCCCTGTCACACGGGCGAGATTTCTGCGCGGGTGCGATGCGTGAGGTGACCGCATTGCACCCGCACTGAATCCCGACCCACTCATTTCTATGGGGTTGTTCACATGAGCGGTGATTTTCACACATCACTTGTGCGTTGCGTGAAAATCGCAGCATGCTCTATTTTGTGCGTTTATCACGCAATACAGGCCCCATAGAAATGAATAGGGTTGCGTGAAAATCGCAAGCAAGTGCGGATGCGGTGCGATTTTCACGCACGGTTGCTAGGAGACGATCGGGATGGAGACCCGACCATTATTATTTTCCCTAATAACACGGTTCTAAGGGAAGATAATAGCATTCTGAATACAATAGGGCTGGAGGGGTTAAAAAATAATATAACTCGCCTTAATCCACTTGATCGCGAAGCCGGCATCTCTTCTGTGCTGTGTGGAGGAACAGGACCTGTGGTGACGTCACTCCGGTCATCACATGACCCATTACCATGGTGATGGATCATGTGATAGACCATGTGATGACCGGAGTGACGTCACCACAGGTCCTGTTCCTCCACACAGCACAGAAGACAGAAGGAGATGTCGGCTGCGCGATCAAGTGGATTAAGGGGAGTTAAATAATATATTATTTTTTAACCCCTCCAGCGCTATTGTACTCTGCAGTCTGTATTCAGAATGCTATTATCCCTTATAATCTACAGAACACCGATCCCAAGCCCGGTTCTGTAAAGAAGTTCGGGTTTAGGTACCAAACATGCCGATTTTTCTCACGCGCGTGCAAAACGCATTACAATGTTGTGCACTCGCGCATGTTCCCGCAACGCACCCGCACCTTTTCCCGCGACACCCGTCTGAAAGAGGCCTTACTATAACTTACAGAAAACAGAGGGTGTTGTCCAGTTAGCTTTTATTACAACCCCATTGGGCTGCCCAAGTGCCTGTGGCCGGCTGCTCCTCCGTGATGGCCACTTGGGGCCATGTGACCGCTGAAGCCAGGCACTGACGGGAGAGGCGCTCACACCCCGGCCGTCCGGGCACTGGGAGACTAGAGGAGGGAGCAGAGGAGCAAGGCGCTCATCCGTCGGTGGCCGTCCTTCTGACTACCTCATACACATAGATCCTCCTCCACTGACGACTCGTGGACCGTCTCCAGAAGAAAAAGCCCCCATACATAGTACATGGCCTCTAGTCAGATGGTGGCCTTTACAGACCAGACATCAACCCCTTCACAAAGCAGCCGGAGCTCAGGGGGAAGGCCACTAAGTGGTGGATGCTGCTGCTGGGTGGGATATGGCGGCCCCCCGAATCCACGCAGCATCGTCATTCTGACTCTGAAGCTGCAGTAAGACAAAGGGCAGAGGACGACTCCAAGACTCTGACCTTCCCGAAGACGGTATCATGCGCCTGCTGCACCAGACTAGGAGAACGGCGCCCCCTGCTGCTGCACCAGACTAGGAGAACGGCGCCCCCTGCTGCCGCACCAGACTAGGAGAACGGCGCCCCCTGCTGCCGCCGCACCAGACTAGGCGAACGGCGCCCCCTGCTGCCGCCGCACCAGACTAGGCGAACGGCGCCCCCTGCTGCCGCCGCACCAGACTAGGCGAACGGCGCCCCCTGCTGCCGCCGCACCAGACTAGGAGAACGGCGCCCCCTGCTGCCGCCGCACCAGACTAGGCGAACGGCGCCCCCTGCTGCCGCCGCACCAGACTAGAACAACGGCGCCCCCTGCTGCCGCCGCACCAGACTAGAACAACGGCGCCCCCTGCTGCCGCCGCACCAGACTAGAACAACGGCGCCCCCTGCTGCCGCCGCACCAGACTAGAACAACGGCGCCCCCTGCTGCCGCCGCACCAGACTAGAACACGGCGCCCCCTGCTGCCGCCGCACCAGACTAGAAGAACGGCGCCCCCTGCTGCCGCACCAGACTAGAACGCCGCCCCCTGCTGCCGCCGCACCAGACTAGGCGAACGGCGCCCCCTGCTGCCGCCGCACCAGACTAGGCGAACGGCGCCCCCTGCTGCCGCCGCACCAGACTAGGCGAACGGCGCCCCCTGCTGCCGCCGCACCAGACTAGGCGAACGGCGCCCCCTGCTGCCGCCGCACCAGACTAGGCGAACGGCGCCCCCTGCTGCCGCCGCACCAGACTAGGCGAACGGCGCCCCCTGCTGCCGCCGCACCAGACTAGGCGAACGGCGCCCCCTGCTGCCGCCGCACCAGACTAGGCGAACGGCGCCCCCTGCTGCCGCCGCACCAGACTAGGCGAACGGCGCCCCCTGCTGCCGCCGCACCAGACTAGGCGAACGGCGCCCCCTGCTGCCGCCGCACCAGACTAGGCGAACGGCGCCCCCTGCTGCCGCCGCACCAGACTAGGCGAACGGCGCCCCTGCTGCCGCCGCACCAGACTAGGAGAACGGCACCCCCTGCTGCCGCCGCACCAGACTAGGAGAACGGCACCCCCTGCTGCCGCCGCACCAGACTAGGAGAACGGCGCCCCCTGCTGCCGCCGCACCAGACTAGGAGAACGGCACCCCCTGCTGCCGCCGCACCAGACTAGGAGAACGGCACCCCCTGCTGCCGCCGCACCAGACTAGGAGAACGGCGCCCCCTGCTGCCGCCGCACCAGACTAGAACAACGGCGCCCCCTGCTGCCGCACCAGACTAGGCAAACAGCGCCCCCTGCTGCCGCCGCACCAGACTAGGCGAACGGCGCCCCCTGCTGCCGCACCAGACTAGAACGGCGCCCCCTGCTGCCGCCGCACCAGACTAGGCGAACGGCGCCCCCTGCTGCCGCCGCACCAGACTAGGCGAACGGCGCCCCCTGCTGCCGCCGCACCAGACTAGGCGAACGGCGCCCCCTGCTGCCGCCGCACCAGACTAGGCGAACGGCGCCCCCTGCTGCCGCCGCACCAGACTAGGCGAACGGCGCCCCCTGCTGCCGCCGCACCAGACTAGGCGAACGGCGCCCCCTGCTGCCGCCGCACCAGACTAGGCGAACGGCGCCCCCTGCTGCCGCCGCACCAGACTAGGAGAACGGCGCCCCCTGCTGCCGCCGCACCAGACTAGGAGAACGGCGCCCCCTGCTGCCGCCGCACCAGACTAGGAGAATGGCGCCCCCTGCTGCCGCCGCACCAGACTAGGAGAATGGCGCCCCCTGCTGCCGCCGCACCAGACTAGGAGAATGGCGCCCCCTGCTGCCGCCGCACCAGACTAGGAGAACGGCGCCCCCTGCTGCCGCCGCACCAGACTAGGAGAACGGCGCCCCCTGCTGCACTAGACCAGGGATGGGCAAACTGCTGCTCTCTAGCTGTTGTAAAACTACAAAGCCCATCATGCCCTGCTGTAGGGAGACTAGGCAAACTGGGAGTTGAAGTTTTACAACAGCTGGAGAGCCAGTTTGCCCATCCCTGCACTAAACTAATACAACGGCGCCCCCTGCTGCTGCACCAGACTCGGTACGGCGCCCCCTGCTGCTGCACCAGACTCGGTACGGCGCCCCCTGCTGCTGCTGCACCAGACCCGGTACGGCGCCCCCTGCTGCTGCTGCACCAGACCCGGTACGGCGCCCCCTGCTGCTGCTGCACCAGACTCGCAGTACGGCGCCCCCTGCTGCTGCTGCACCAGACTCGCAGTACGGCGCCCCCTGCTGCACCAGACTCAGTACGGCGCCCCCTGCTGCACCAGACTCGCAGTACGGCGCCCCCTGCTGCACCAGACTCTCAGTACAGCGCCCCCTGCTGCATCAGACTCAGTACGGCGCCCCCTGCTGCACCAGACTCTCAGTATGGCGCCCCCTGCTGCTGCTGCACCAGACTCAGTATGGCGCCCCCTGCTGCTGCTGCACCAGACTCAGTATGGCGCCCCCTGCTGCTGCTGCACCAGACTCTCAGTATGGCGCCCCCTGCTGCTGCTGCACCAGACTCTCAGTACGGCACCCCCTGCTGCTGCTGCACCAGACTAGGAGAACAGCGCCCCCCGCTGCCGCACCAGACTCTCAGTACGGCGCCCCCTGCTGCTGCACCAGACTCTCAGTACGGCGCCCCCTGCTGCACCAGACTCTCAGTACGGCGCCCCCTGCTGCACCAGACTCTCAGTACGGCGCCCCCTGCTGCTGCACCAGACTCTCAGTACGGCGCCCCCTGCTGCTGCACCAGACTCTCAGTACGGCGCCCCCTGCTGCTGCACCAGACTCTCAGTATGGCGCCCCCTGCTGCTGCACCAGACTCTCAGTATGGCGCCCCCTGCTGCTGCACCAGACTCTCAGTATGGCGCCCCCTGCTGCTGCACCAGACTCTCAGTATGGTGCCCCCTGCTGCACCAGCCTCTCAGTACGGCGCCCCTTGCTGCACCAGACTCTCAGTATGGCGCCCCCTGCTGCTGCACCAGACTCAGTACGGCGCCCCCTGCTGCTGCACCAGACTCTCAGTACGGCGCCCCCTGCTGCACCAGACTCTCAGTACGGCGCCCCCTGCTGCACCAGACTCTCAGTACGGCGCTCCCTGCTGCTGCACCAGACTCTCAGTACGACGCCCCCTGCTGCTGCACCAGACTCTCAGTACGGCGCCCCCTGCTGCACCAGACTCTCAGTACGGCGCCCCCTGCTGCTGCACCAGACTCTCAGTACGGCGCCCCCTGCTGCTGCACCAGACTCTCAGTATGGCGCCCCCTGCTGCTGCACCAGACTCTCAGTATGGCGCCCCCTGCTGCTGCACCAGACTCTCAGTATGGTGCCCCCTGCTGCACCAGCCTCTCAGTACGGCGCCCCTTGCTGCTGCACCAGACTCAGTACGGCGCCCCCTGCTGCTGCACCAGACTCTCAGTATGGCGCCCCCTGCTGCTGCACCAGACTCTCAGTATGGCGCCCCCTGCTGCTGCACCAGACTCTCAGTATGGTGCCCCCTGCTGCACCAGCCTCTCAGTACGGCGCCCCTTGCTGCACCAGACTCTCAGTATGGCGCCCCCTGCTGCTGCACCAGACTCAGTACGGCGCCCCCTGCTGCTGCACCAGACTCTCAGTACGGCGCCCCCTGCTGCACCAGAGGTCTGCAGTCTCTGGATACCCCCACCAGTCTGGGGCCCTGTATATAGGCGAGATGCGGGCATGGTCAGCGACTACACAGCGGGGGAGGTGCAGAGCTCCTGGCATGTACAGGGCTTTGGTCAGCAGAGCGGCTGCAGGAGATAAAGGGCTCCGCTCCTCATTTATGAGAAGGTCAGGCATCAGCCTTCCCCAGGTTGTGGGGGGGCGGCGTCACGCCTGCGCGGCGCACTGAGCATGCACACGGAGGATTGGTTCTTTTATTCATTTTCTAGGTTAACAGCGTTTTATGAAAATCACAGCCGATGGCGTTCGATAAAAAGGTCTGAAAGTGTCTGTGCATTGCATAGTGGAGGAGCCTTCACAGAAGACATGATCCATGTAGACAGTATATAGACATGTATGTACAACTCCGCATGCTGCCCGACTGTCCAGTGTCACGTATCCACCGCCCCCAACATGGGGTCACTTAGTGCAATTTCCTCCCACACGTGATTATTAGAAGAGTCGCGGGAAGACACTGTCCCTCCTGGGGCCGTGACTAGACCAGGACCTGCTCGTTCCGCTGCGTCCGGGCTCTGCTACATCTGTAGTATGTTAGGTTCCATCTCAAGGCCTGAAAATACCGGGAGCTAATCCAAATCCTGGAAATCCAGAAGAAGTGGCATCCACCAGCGATGGTCTGGAACCCCCCGACCCCAGCAGAGGGGAGCAGCTCTAGCACAGCGCGTCCTCCATTGCACTGGGTCGGGTTGCTTGATACAAGGTGTTGGGGAATATGGGTGGAGTAGTACACAATTGGCACCAAGAAGTGGTAGAGCGGACCATTTGGTGTGTAGAGGGTTCTGCTACTGTGCACAAATGCACGCGGGTCTACGAAATCCATGGGGTTACAGAGGGGACAAAGTACCACAGGCTCAGAAATGGAGGGACGGTAAGGCTGGCTAACACGATGGTCTGTTGTCACCCCAAGGTCCTGCACTTGGAGCACATCCGGTCCTTGCAGGAACCTAGCGGGCGTAGGCACTCAAGTAATAACAGCCCACAGTTATGGCTGCCACGTCGACATGGGGGACGGAACCGAGCAGTCTCCTGTACCATCACAACTCCCGGCAGCAGCTCCTTGGTCCAGTTTTGGCCCCAGTTTATTGATAATGTTGGTGAAGTCTCTAGACCGTGACCTCGTGGTATCCACTGGTGACTTGGCTGTGGGTTCGCAGGTTGGGTCTCTGTAGAGGACAGCAAAAAACTAAATCCAGGGAGGAGGCCGATCCTTCAGCGCGACCCAACCTGCGCAGTCCTAACAGTTCTTTATTTTCCAGTTTCAAGGTCTTCGGTCCAGACAAGAAAACTACGAGGCCAAAAGAGTCATTAGGAGGAGGGACACCGCCACCGCCAAGTGTAAGTGCTCCCGCTTCGGGCTTGTCCCGCTAATGCTCTTCTCCAACTTGGGGATCTCTGGATTAAAGTTACCTGAAATAAAGGAGAGGAAAGGTGAGCCGTCAGAAGGACCTCGAACCGAAAGGCAGCCCGCCAGCTGCTGTGACACTGCAACTCTCAGCATTCTCTGACAGGTCACATGCTGGGAGTTAGAGTTTCCCAGCAGATGGATACCAGTGCTGCAGATTGTAAAGTATTTAACAGAGCTTATAAAGAGAGCGCAGAGACGACATAGCAGGAGTTCAGGGGGACAGAATGGGAGAGTCTGGCACCGGAAATCAGAATTCTGATCTTCGCCCTCGTCCCCACACTGTTCCTGATGAGGGGGCGAAGGAGAGGGAGACGAGGGCGAAGGAGAGGGAGACGAGGGCGAAGGAGAGGGAGACGAGGGCGAAGGAGAGGGAGACGAGGGCGAAGGAGAGGGAGACGAGGGCGAAGGAGAGGGAGACGAGGGCGAAGGAGAGGGAGACGAGGGCGAAGGAGAGGGAGACGAGGGCGAAGGAGAGGGAGACGAGGGCGAAGGAGAGGGAGACGAGGGCGAAGGAGAGGGAGACGAGGGCGAAGGAGAGGGAGACGAGGGCGAAGGAGAGGGAGACGAGGGCGAAGGAGAGGGAGACGAGGGCGAAGGAGAGGGAGACGAGGGCGAAGGAGAGGGAGACGAGGGCGAAGGAGAGGGAGACGAGGGCGAAGGAGAGGGAGACGAGGGCGAAGGAGAGGGAGACGAGGGCGAAGGAGAGGGGACGAGGGCGAGCAGAGGGGACGAGGGCGAGCAGAGGGGACGAGGGCGAGCAGAGGGGACGAGGGCGAGCAGAGGGGACGAGGGCGAGCAGAGGGGACGAGGGCGAGCAGAGGGGACGAGGGCGAGCAGAGGGGACGAGGGCGAGCAGAGGGGACGAGGGCGAGCAGAGGGGACGAGGGCGAGCAGAGGGGACGAGGGCGAGCAGAGGGGACGAGGGCGAGCAGAGGGGACGAGGGCGAGCAGAGGGGACGAGGGCGAGCAGAGGGGACGAGGGCGAGCAGAGGGGACGAGGGCGAGCAGAGGGGACGAGGGCGAGCAGAGGGGACGAGGGCGAGCAGAGGGGACGTCTACGAAGGAGTGGGGACGAGGGCGAGCAGAGGGGACGTCTACGAAAGAGTGGGGACAAGGGCGAGCAGAGGGGACGTCTACGAAGGAGTGGGGACGAGGGCGAGCAGAGGGGACGTCTACGAAGGAGTAGGACGAGGGCGAGCAGAGGGGACGTCTACGAAGGAGTAGGGACGAGGGCGAGCAGAGGGGACGTCTACGAAGGAGTAGGGACGAGGGCGAGCAGAGGGGACGTCTACGAAGGAGTAGGGACGAGGGCGAGCAGAGGGGACGTCTACGAAGGAGTAGGGACGAGGGCGAGCAGAGGGGACGTCTACGAAGGAGTAGGGACGAGGGCGAGCAGAGGGGACGTCTACGAAGGAGTAGGGACGAGGGCGAGCAGAGGGGACGTCTACGAAGGAGTAGGGACGAGGGCGAGCAGAGGGGACGTCTACGAAGGAGTAGGGACGAGCGCGAGCAGAGGGGACGTCTACGAAGGAGTAGGGACGAGCGCGAGCAGAGGGGACGTCTACGAAGGAGTAGGGACGAGCGCGAGCAGAGGGGACGTCTATTGCTGTTCTGTGGTTCCAGCAGCATCTTCTCCTATAGTCTGAAGATCAGTTGGCTGGTGCCACGCTCAGGTCACAGTATGAGGGAGCCACCTGCGGAGCTTTACAACATGCGTAGGAGCAGAAGGTTCTCTTTGGAGACGAAGAACGTGAGAGCTCCAAGTCGCCCTGTGAAGCCGCCCCGCTGGCCGTATTAAGAGCTAAAGACGATAGGAGGGCAATGAGGTGCTGGCAGGGAGCGGGCACAGCCTGTGTGAAGGTCTGGCTGGCTGCGAGCACAGGCAGGAGAAGCCACGGCCAGGAACAACCCTCGTCTGCGCTCCAGTCTTCGTGGTGGGCGGACACGGCTCGTTCTATAATCCCTTTTATATATTCCTCTTGGCAGCGATCCCTGAAACTGAAAGCCGTGCCCCATCTCCTGAGCAGCACAGACCACCAGGGACCCGTCTGCAGACCACCACCTGGATTCATGTCAGGGGGTAGGTGGCGACTGGTGGCAAATACAACCCAAGACCGAGGACAATCCTGGATGTGGATCAGGACCAGAGATACCTGGAAGAGGCACAGAACCAGCAGGAGGCCCGAACTGCAGATCTAGCTAATCCGCTCAGTCAGGTGCGAGTCCAGTAAGGGGAGACCCAGGCACCGGCATCTTGGAGAAAGCTGCTATTTCATGACTGTCCAGCAGATGGAGACAAAGCCCCACAGGGACTCACCTAGATCCTCGATCTTCACATCAGGTTCTATCGTGAACTGGGGTAGTGTGGGAGCGTGCTTCTCTCCTGAACGAGCTGCTGCAGAGGAAGGACAGCAGAGTTACTACCTGACCACGGCATCACTGCCCGCCAGCCACGTCCTGGAGGGTGAATACTTACTGGTTGCACAGCACACAAACACTTTCATCTTCAGACAGGAGCGCCGGTGGTTGTGAGTCGGCGTTGCTAGAGAGAAAAAAAAAATTATTATAAAAAAATAGAGAATGAAGTCATTGCAAGCCCTGGATGCCAGAAGGCGCAGATAGAGGACCCTACGCTGCAGAGACCAGCACCGCTGTACTGACTACCCCCTGCTTCCCAACCAGACAGGCGGAAGCCGACCAATAAAGGTGCTCATTTCTATGGAGTGCAAAAACCCTCAACCCCCTCCTGTCCTGGACTCCAGTGTCACAGCTGCACTGACACACTGTAACGAACCCACAGTTGCGAGCACTGGAAAAGGCCAAGACTGGTAGACCTGGAAGATGGATGGAAGCGTCACTCCCAGGCTGCGGCCGTTTCTTGTTTCCCACTATGGTCGCACCATGCAGTTCAGCCACTAGGGGGCAGTGGGCACCATACTGACAGATCATACATCTGCATTCAAGTGTAAAGAAGAGGACTCCATGTTACAGGGTGGCAGAGAAAGGACTACGGCAAAACTACAACTCCCCGCATGCCCTAAATAGCTATACGCAAGGCATGGCCAAACTGCAGCTCTCCAGCTGTTGTAAAACAATAACTCTCATCATGCCCTGCTAGAGGCTAATAGCTGTAGGCAGTCAGGGCTTGCTGGAAGTTGTAGTTTTGAAACAGCTGGAGGGCCACAGGTTTGGAATCCCTGGACTATGCGAACCAACATGGTGGATTCTCTGGGTCATCTTATAAAATAAAAAAAGGGGAAGACCTGGCGACCTCCGGCACCTCCAGAAAAGCAGACGTAAGGTTTCACGTCCAATACTGTTCACTTACAGATGTAGTAGTACTCGTGTCCCGCGTGGAACTCGTATCCCAGAGAGAAGGCGCTGTATCGCTGGAACTTCTCAGAGAACTTGATGGGGCTGTGTGGGGAGTGCGGCCGGTTACATTCCCAGCGTTTCGAGCCCAGGCTGATGTCACAGGTGCGGTAACCCTCATAATTCACCATATATAGGATATATTGCTCCATCCGGTGCTCCGCCATCGACTCGTTATAATGTGGACAGTAAATGTCAAGGTAGTCGTTCACATTCACCTGGACCGTGTAACCATCCCGCCGTAAACTGGAAGACATCAAGACAAAGTCATCAGTACAAGGCACGTCACAGCCCCCGACACCAGCAAAAGACAGGCTCAGCCCATCACAGGCCACCCCCCAACATCTCCAGAAGAACGTGTCTGCACGTCACAGGCCACCCCCCCAACATCTCCAGAAGAACGTGTCTGCACGTCACAGGCCACCCCCCAACATCTCCAGAAGAACGTGTCTGCGCGTCACAGGCCACCCCCCAACATCTCCAGAAGAACGTGTCTGTACGTCACAGGCCACCCCACAACATCTCCAGAAGAACAGCTCAGCACATCACAGGCCCAACATCTCCAGAAGAACAGCTCTGCACATCACAGGCCCAACATCTCCAGAAGAACAGCTCTGCACATCATGCCCCCCCCCAACATCTCCAGAAGAACTGCTCTCCCTGTGTAACACGCCCCAGTCAATACAGTGAACGCACGGTTGAGCGGTAATTTGGTTTTTTCTTTAATCTCGGCTCTTGAGGCTGAGAATTAATTAGAAAATATTGAGCCGGCCAAAGGCACTTAGTAATGTTCATGCTCTCCCTGTAACAAACACCCATGGAGAGCTGGCCCACCAAACCTATAATAGACAGCGACGGGATTATACAAAAGAGACGTGTGAGGATTATATAGAGCTGTGGTCACATGAAGAAGAAGAGACGTGTGAGGATTATATAGAGCTGTGGTCACATGAAGAAGAGACGTGTGAGGATTATATAGAGCTGTGGTCACATGAAGAAGATGAGACGTGTGAGGATTATATAGAGCTGTGGTCACATGAAGAAGAAGAGACGTGTGAGGATTATATAGAGCTGTGGTCACATGAAGGAGAGACGTGTGAGGATTATATAGTGCTGTGGTCACATGAAGAAGACGAGACGTGTGAGGATTATATAGAGCTGTGGTCACATGAAGAAGACGAGACGTGTGAGGATTATATAGAGCTGTGGACACATGAAGAAGAAGAGACGTGTGAGGATTATATAGAGCTGTGGTCACATGAAGAAGAAGAGACGTGTGAGGATTATATAGAGCTGTGGTCACATGAAGAAGACGAGACGTGTGAGGATTATATAGAGCTGTGGTCACATGAAGGAGAAGAGACGTGTGAGGATTATATAGAGCTGTGGTCACATGAAGAAGAAGAGACGTGTGAGGATTATATAGAGCTGTGGTCACATGAAGGAGAGACGTGTGAGGATTATATAGTGCTGTGGTCACATGAAGAAGACGAGACGTGTGAGGATTATATAGAGCTGTGGTCACATGAAGAAGACGAGACGTGTGAGGATTATATAGAGCTGTGGACACATGAAGAAGAAGAGACGTGTGAGGATTATATAGAGCTGTGGTCACATGAAGAAGAAGAGACGTGTGAGGATTATATAGAGCTGTGGTCACATGAAGAAGACGAGACGTGTGAGGATTATATAGAGCTGTGGTCACATGAAGGAGAAGAGACGTGTGAGGATTATATAGAGCTGTGGTCACATGAAGAAGAAGAGACATGTGAGGATTATATAGAGCTGTGGTCACATGAAGAAGAAGAGACGTGTGAGGATTATATAGAGCTGTGGTCACATGAAGGAGAAGAGACGTGTGAGGATTATATAGAGCTGTGGACACATGAAGAAGAAGAGACGTGTGAGGATTATATAGAGCTGTGGTCACATGAAGAAGAGACGTGTGAGGATTATATAGAGCTGTGGTCACATGAAGAAGAAGAGATGTGTGAGGATTATATAGAGCTGTGGTCACATGAAGAAGAAGAGACGTGTGAGGATTATATAGAGCTGTGGTCACATAAAGAAGAGACGTGTGAGGATTATATAGAGCTGTGGTCACATGAAGAAGAAGAGACGTGTGAGGATTATATAGAGCTGTGGTCACATGAAGAAGAAGAGACGTGTGAGGATTATATAGAGCTGTGGTCACATGAAGAAGAAGAGACGTGTGTGGATTATATAGAGCTGCGGTCACATGAAGAAGAAGAGACGTGTGAGGATTATATAGAGCTGTGGTCACATGAAGAAGAGACGTGTGAGGATTATATAGAGCTGTGGTCACATGAAGAAGAAGAGACGTGTGAGGATTATATAGAGCTGTGGTCACATGAAGAAGAAGAGACGTGTGAGGATTATATTGAGCTGTGGTCACATGAAGAAGAGACGTGTGAGGATTATATTGAGCTGTGGTCACATGAAGAAGAGACGTGTGAGGATTATATAGAGCTGTGGTCACATGAAGAAGAGACGTGTGAGGATTATATAGAGCTGTGGTCACATGAAGAAGAAGAGACGTGTGAGGATTATATAGAGCTGTGGTCACATGAAGAAGAAGAGACGTGTGAGGATTATATAGAGCTGTGGTCACATGAAGGAGAAGAGACGTGTGAGGATTATATAGAGCTGTGGACACATGAAGAAGAAGAGACGTGTGAGGATTATATAGAGCTGTGGTCACATGAAGAAGAGACGTGTGAGGATTATATAGAGCTGTGGTCACATGAAGCAGAAGAGACGTGTGAGGATTATATAGAGCTGTGGTCACATGAAGAAGAAGAGACGTGTGAGGATTATATAGAGCTGTGATCACATGAAGAAGAAGAGACGTGTGAGGATTATATAGAGCTGTGGTCACATGAAGAAGAAGAAGAGACGTGTGAGGATTATATAGAGCTGTGGTCACATGAAGAAGAAGAGATGTGTGAGGATTATATAGAGCTGTGGTCACATGAAGAAGAGACGTGTGAGGATTATATAGAGCTGTGGTCACATGAAGAAGAAGAGACGTGTGAGGATTATATAGAGCTGTGGTCACATGAAGAAGAAGAGACGTGTGAGGATTATATAGAGCTGTGGTCACATGAAGAAGAAGAGACGTGTGAGGATTATATAGAGCTGTGGTCACATGAAGGAGAAGAGACGTGTGAGGATTATATAGAGCTGTGGACACATGAAGAAGAAGAGACGTGTGAGGATTATATAGAGCTGTGGTCACATGAAGAAGAAGAGACGTGTGAGGATTATATAGAGCTGTGGTCACATGAAGAAGAGACGTGTGAGGATTATATAGAGCTGTGGTCACATGAAGAAGAAGAGACGTGTGAGGATTATATAGAGCTGTGGTCACATGAAGAAGGAGACGTGTGAGGATTATATAGAGCTGTGGTCACATGAAGAAGAGACGTGTGAGGATTATATAGAGCTGTGGTCACATGAAGGAGAAGAGACGTGTGAGGATTATATAGAGCTGTGGTCACATGAAGAAGAGACGTGTGAGGATTATATAGAGCTGTGGTCACATGAAGAAGAGACGTGTGAGGATTATATAGAGCTGTGGTCACATGAAGAAGAAGAGACGTGTGAGGATTATATAGAGCTGTGGTCACATGAAGATGAGACGTGTGAGGATTATATAGAGCTGTGGTCACATGAAGATGAGACGTATGAGGATTATATAGAGCTGTGGTCACATGAAGAAGAGACGTGTGAGGATTATATAGAGCTGTGGTCACATGAAGAAGAAGAGACGTGTGAGGATTATATAGAGCTGTGGTCACATGAAGAAGAGACGTGTGAGGATTATATAGAGCTGTGGTCACATGAAGGAGAAGAGACGTGTGAGGATTATATAGAGCTGTGGTCACATGAAGAAGAAGAGACGTGTGAGGATTATATAGAGCTGTGGTCACATGAGGAAGAGACGTGTGAGGATTATATAGAGCTGTGGTCACATGAAGGAGAAGAGACGTGTGAGGATTATATAGAGCTGTGGTCACATGAAGAAGGAGACGTGTGAGGATTATATAGAGCTGTGGTCACATGAAGGAGAAGAGACGTGTGAGGATTATATAGAGCTGTGGTCACATGAAGAAGATGAGACGTGTGAGGATTATATAGAGCTGTGGTCACATGAAGAAGAAGAGACGTGTGAGGATTATATAGAGCTGTGGTCACATGAAGAAGAGACGTGTGAGGATTATATAGAGCTGTGGTCACATGAAGGAGAGACGTGTGAGGATTATATAGAGCTGTGGTCACATGAAGAAGAGACGTGTGAGGATTATATAGAGCTGTGGTCACATGAAGGAGAGACGTATGAGGATTATATAGAGCTGTGGTCACATGAAGAAGAGACGTGTGAGGATTATATAGAGCTGTGGTCACATGAAGAAGAAGAGACGTGTGAGGATTATATAGAGCTGTGGTCACATGAAGGAGAAGAGACGTGTGAGGATTATATAGAGCTGTGGTCACATGAAGGAGAAGAGACGTGTGAGGATTATATAGAGCTGTGGTCACATGAAGAAGAAGAGACGTGTGAGGATCATATAGAGCTGTGGTCACATGAAAAAGAAGAGACGTGTGAGGATTATATAGAGCTGTGGTCACATGAAGGAGAGACGTGTGAGGATTATATAGAGCTGTGGTCACATGAAGAAGAGACGTGTGAGGATTATATAGAGCTGTGGTCACATGAAGAAGAAGAGACGTGTGAGGATTATATAGAGCTGTGGTCACATGAAGAAGAAGAGACGTGTGAGGATTATATAGAGCTGTGGTCACATGAAGAAGAAGAGACGTGTGAGGATTATATAGAGCTGTGGTCACATGAAGAAGAGACGTGTGAGGATTATATAGAGCTGTGGTCACATGAAGAAGAAGAGACGTGTGAGGATTATATAGAGCTATGGTTACATGAAGAAGAGACGTGTGAGGATTATATAGAGCTGTGGTCACATGAAGAAGAGACGTGTGAGGATTATATAGAGCTGTGGTCACATGAAGAAGAGACGTGTGAGGATTATATAGAGCTGTGGTCACATGAAGGAGAGACGTGTGAGGATTATATAGAGCTGTGGTCACATGAAGAAGAGACGTGTGAGGATTATATAGAGCTGTGGTCACATGAAGAAGAGACGTGTGAGGATTATATAGAGCTGTGGTCACATGAAGAAGAAGAGACGTGTGAGGATTATATAGAGCTGTGGTCACATGAAGAAGAAGAGACGTGTGAGGATTATATAGAGCTGTGGTCACATGAAGAAGAAGAGACGTGTGAGGATTATATAGAGCTGTGGTCACATGAAGAAGACGAGACGTGTGAGGATTATATAGAGCTGTGGTCACATGAAGGAGAAGAGACGTGTGAGGATTATATAGAGCTGTGGTCACATGAAGAAGAAGAGACGTGTGAGGATTATATAGAGCTGTGGTCACATGAAGAAGAAGAGACGTGTGAGGATTATATAGAGCTGTGGTCACATGAAGGAGAAGAGACGTGTGAGGATTATATAGAGCTGTGGTCACATGAAGAAGAAGAGACGTGTGAGGATTATATAGAGCTGTGGTCACATGAAGAAGAAGAGACGTGGGAGGATTATATAGAGCTGTGGTCACATGAGGAAACTATGGAGGATTATGAAGTCCCTGACGATTCTCTGGCCTGGGTGGACATTTCTGATTTGGTATAGTCCTTCATCTGCTCTACCTTCTGATATATGGCGGTATGCTGTCGCATGGCACGGAGTGGTCAGCAGTATTACCATTTAGTGTTGCTGCTGTCCTTGGGAAGGACAATGTGGCATACGTGCTGGCACATGGATGGTTGGAGGGCATGTAAGTAACGTCCGTTCTTCTCCACGGCTACAAGTCCTCCCTACACGGCGGTGCCGACACGACCTTTCCTGCCTGTCCTCCCTCCACGTGAGCCGCCTTAACTCTGGGGTCACACGCTGGGTAGTAAGCACAAGATATAGAATGGTGATAAGTGGCGCCCCTGTCTCCAGAAAACAGAGAGAATCATACAGTCTGAGGTGTGACGTGTGCACGCGACAAGCAGCGATGGCACTAACGCTTTATACGTGGCTATTCCGGTCCAGACCAGTGTGCGGTCATTGCCGTCATACGGTGGCACATGATCAGGGCCACGCTCTGCACCAGTATAAGTGACCAGGAGAACGGCTCCACCGCTGTAATAATGTCCGCAGCGGGCCAAGGACGTGCTGCGCCCCGGGCTGCGAGTGAAGATGGCCGCAGTAGGGGTAGGGGTCGGACCACCGGCGTGTTCCTGGCACAGGCGAGAGGCGGTAATAGAGAGGTTCAGTTTGTCAGGATTAATGTTGTGTTTGCCTGGAGGGATCCGTTTAGCTGGCAAGCGGCATCAGATGAATCCAGCTGTCAGAGGCGCTCCGCTCCCGGCCAGCAGATATTTTTAGCAAGTGGGTCCCATCTATACTAATTAAGAGGTAGCTCTGTGCCCCCACACAAACCGACAGCCAGTCTCGCCATGCCGAGGAGAGCGCGCTGCACCTGTCAGCTGTCACCGCCACGAAATACGCACCGAAACCAGTCTATCAACCCAGCAACACTGCCCTGAACGTACTACTACCAGCATCATCTTCTGCGGTAGCTGTATACAGGGCATGTGCAGCCAATCACTGGCTTCGGCCCCATTAGCTGTAGGCCCGTAGACAAGGCGCGTAGGACGGTGGCGCACTGAGGCAAGCACACGGTCGGGACCACAGCTACAACCCCCATTATCTATACAATACGTAGCCCACCATGTTTCCTGCACATTGTACGATCACCCCTACCATCTTCCCGCATGGCTTGCCCTGCCCTATTGGCAGTAATATCCCTAGCGGTTGCTGGGGTCTCGAGCTTGGCCCGGTGCAGCGAGTGGAGTGAGGGGCACAGCCATCGCCGCCAGATCACAATCTCCACAGATGACTACCGCAGTCCCAACACCCCGCATCTGCTCGACATCACAGAAGGTCTGCTCTACCCCCGCGACGAGGCGCAAGCCCTGGGCTACCGGCCTGACATATCTGGGACAGACGTGATGGTGAGACACAGTGCCCGCAGGAGCATGCAGTCACACTGCTACTTCTCTCCGACTGGAAAGACGGATGAGGAGCAGCCCTGGCAGCTGCCCAACAATCTGGGGTACAGCTGGCACGACGGGGGCCAGCCTTATCTGTGGATGTGCTGCCGGCCACAAAGGCTGGTCCATCCAACGTGGGGTGGCTGCACATCACAGACCTGGCACGGGTACAGCGGCTCAGGGTCTGCCTTTCTTCCCAGAGACCAAATCCACAGAGACTTCTGCCGGTAACACCGCAGCCACCGCATCTCCGTCTTTTCAATGGGACTAATTTAAGCCGGCAGGCGCACACAGCTGTACGCGGCAGGCAACATGGAGCAGGACAAAGGAGGGAGGACATTACCGACATTCCAGAGACATGGGAGGGGGCCCTGCGCGGTGGGGTTAGCACAGGTTGGGGGTGCAGCCGGTGGAGGATGACTGCTGGTACGTGTGGTGCTTACACTTGGCAATATAGCTGTGGATGGGCTAGAGCCGTGGTGTAGGACAGCACACAGGGAGGACAATGAAGCGTGTCCTAGTTAGACAATCCTCCGGTACACAGAGCCTCGCGTCTCCCGCGCTCCAGTCATAAATAATTGAGTGCGCATCAGACGGATGATACATCAGCCAGGCAGCCGTGAGCCTGAGTGACATGCCGAGGAATCGGTCAGGACGGGCAAATCAGCTGAAGTGGTCCCAACACTGCTGACCCCCCCTGACGTCTGAGAGAACACCAGAGAAGGGACAGCACATCTCCCGCCCAGCAGTGAAGTACCACGTGTAACCCCCAGGAGCAGAACACGAGACCCGGGGGTCGGCACTGAGCACTACGTCCAGGCTGGCACCTAACCCAGGTGGCCTCCTGCCGGTGACATATGACCATGTGGAGGTCACGCATCACTGGTGAGAAATCTTCGGAGGCTTCCCGGGGTCCATACTAATGGCTCCTGCTTGTAGAACAGCGTGTTACAGCTTCCTGCAGATGAGGGGAATCCATTTTACAGAAAAAAACTATTGTCCAACTGTCAGATGCTATCGACCGCAAGTCACGTGGACTGGAGACAGAAGGTTGTGATCAGCATCACAATCAGAGCTCCAATCGCCAGGTCCTGGACCACCGAGGCAGAAACGCCGGCCTGTGAGAACATCAGCAATTAATAACTGCTACAGAGGAGCAGATAAAACGTCCGCCCGTCTAATGTGACATCTAAGAGACAGACTTAATTAGGAAGCTAATAAAGCATGTTAAAAGGCATAGAAACAATGCTTTCAGCTCAGGGATCCTCTCTCGTAAAACCCCGATACCGGGCCTCGCCGCTCCCCTCTCGTAAAACCCCGATACCGGGCCTCGCCGCTCCCCTCTCGTAAAACCCCGATACCGGGCCTCGCCGCTCCCCTCTCGTAAAACCCCGATACCGGGCCTCGCCGCTCCCCTCTCGTAAAACCCCGATACCGGGCCTCGCCGCTCCCCTCTCGTAACACCCCGATACCGGGCCTCGCCGCTCCCCTCTCGTAACACCCCGATAGCGGGCCTCGCCGCTCCCCTCTCGTAACACCCCGATAGCGGGCCTCGCCGCTCCCCTCTCGTAACACCCCGATAGCGGGCCTCGCCGCTCCCCTCTCGTAACACCCCGATAGCGGGCCTCGCCGCTCCCCTCTCGTAACACCCCGATAGCGGGCCTCGCCGCTCCCCTCTCGTAACACCCCGATAGCGGGCCTCGCCGCTCCCCTCTCGTAACACCCCGATAGCGGGCCTCGCCGCTCCCCTCTCGTAACACCCCGATAGCGGGCCTCGCCGCTCCCCTCTCGTAACACCCCGATAGCGGGCCTCGCCGCTCCCCTCTCGTAACACCCCGATAGCGGGCCTCGCCGCTCCCCTCTCGTAACACCCCGATAGCGGGCCTCGCCGCTCCCCTCTCGTAACACCCCGATAGCGGGCCTCGCCGCTCCCCTCTCGTAACACCCCGATAGCGGGCCTCGCCGCTCCCCTCTCGTAACACCCCGATAGCGGGCCTCGCCGCTCCCCTCTCGTAACACCCCGATAGCGGGCCTCGCCGCTCCCCTCTCGTAACACCCCGATAGCGGGCCTCGCCGCTCCCCTCTCGTAACACCCCGATAGCGGGCCTCGCCGCTCCCCTCTCGTAACACCCCGATAGCGGGCCTCGCCGCTCCCCTCTCGTAACACCCCGATAGCGGGCCTCGCCGCTCCCCTCTCGTAACACCCCGATAGCGGGCCTCGCCGCTCCCCTCTCGTAACACCCCGATAGCGGGCCTCGCCGCTCCCCTCTCGTAACACCCCGATAGCGGGCCTCGCCGCTCCCCTCTCGTAACACCCCGATAGCGGGCCTCGCCGCTCCCCTCTCGTAACACCCCGATAGCGGGCCTCGCCGCTCCCCTCTCGTAACACCCCGATAGCGGGCCTCGCCGCTCCCCTCTCGTAACACCCCGATAGCGGGCCTCGCCGCTCCCCTCTCGTAACACCCCGATAGCGGGCCTCGCCGCTCCCCTCTCGTAACACCCCGATAGCGGGCCTCGCCGCTCCCCTCTCGTAACACCCCGATAGCGGGCCTCGCCGCTCCCCTCTCGTAACACCCCGATAGCGGGCCTCGCCGCTCCCCTCTCGTAACACCCCGATAGCGGGCCTCGCCGCTCCCCTCTCGTAACACCCCGATAGCGGGCCTCGCCGCTCCTCTCACACTTCAACTCATACAAGCAACACAAGCATATTTCTACTGCTTAGATCAAGCACATGTACTATATGTCCTGCCACCTGCCTCCGGGACTGTCCAGCCCACAAGTAAGGGTGGCCGTACACATTCAGGTTCAGATCCAGTTCATTTTCTGCAGTTTTTGAAAGTGTGGATCATAACAGGAGATAAGTATAAAAGACAGATACTGCTTTCAATTTACTCCCGGTTTTGTCATAAAAAAACTGCATTAAAAAAGCCCTGAAAAAACCTGAATGTGTATGAACAGCCTAAGACTGATGCGCCCATCATTGCAGCTGGGCCTCAGTGCACTTATTAAAAGATGGAGAAAGGCTCATAGACTCTCCCATCCCGGCAGAAGTAGCGCCCCATCCACCCGGCGAGATCTCATTAGTGGGTTCTGCTTTTCAATGATATAAGTGACAGGCTCTGGCCTCAATCTGTTCTCTCCTTTCTATTGTCCCGCTGAATGCACAAGGGGCGCTCAGAGATGGTCATCTATCTGCAGAAGGAAGCCATGCATGAAAGTGACAATTTCCATAGCAATATTAGGCGGCGGCAGCCACTGACCAGAAACCCTGGGAATTGTCTCGGTTTCTAAGCCTCTGACAAATTTGAGTCTCTGCAAATCACCTCGACTCCATGATGTCCTCACTAGTCCAAAGCTTCAGGTGGAATAGCAGCTTCTACCATGACAAATACCCGGTAGGAAGGACGCGACTCCACTACGCAAGGCTGATCTATTCACGTAAAGAGTGTAAGATGGCTGCAGTGCTGCAGGTAATGACACGTTGGTGAGGGGTGATCAGATTCCAGTCTTATAAGGAGTTGAGTGCGTCCGTGTGAACTCACCCTTGGGCGCAGACTGCTAAAGGACATGTTTTTTCCGAGAATTGTCTGCCCTAGGTCCTTAAGTTGTCAGCAAGACAGCATGTTATCCATACAGATGAATGACCTCCATAATTACATCCCTGCAAGCTGCAGCCACCAGGACGTAGATGACAATGTATGTAGCATGAATCCCATTGTGTGCCCACCACATAAGACCCTGCACGCAGAAGAGGAAAGTATGAGAGGAGTCTCATAAAGGATACGGGGGGGAAATCGCAACAAGTAAACCGAGATCCTACGCTACTGGACAAGTCTCTACTCCATCACCACCACTGGAGACTATAAAAACGGAGAAGATACTGAGCGTAAAACACACAACTGACCAGAATGATGGTGGTCAGGACTTCAGAGGAGTGTTTAATCTGAGGTCTACAGCCAAGAGAGCAGCAGGGCCCACGGTAAAGACTGGGGCCAGTTGGCAGAGGAAATTCCACTAGGGGTGGGATGTGGGACATTTAATTTTTGGTGGCGAGTGTTCCCCAGATGTCCAAGCTGTGCTCTGGAGAAATAAATATAGAAAAAATAGGCTACAGAACTGGAAATCATTACAGAAAACACACTTAACAGAACCCTGACGTCCACCATACACACAGTAAGGACTGTGACCGTGTTCCAGTAATGTGACCAAAGCTCAATTGTCCTGAACGCCCTTAAGTAACTTCTCACTTGGTGGTAGAGTCATAGGGGACTGTGGAGATAAAAAAATAAATAAAAAATCCCTCACTGAATTGAGCAGATTCTGCACTTTTAAAGGTTATAGTTTCCATAATTACATCACACCTGGATCTAAACTGCACAGGACGCACCAGAAAAGGACGCAAACCATTCACCGAGTTTCCAAAAACACCAAGCCCTGAAGTGGCCCTTACATTTCATGACTAGCCCTACTCTAGCTAACACCTACACGACCTGCAACTTCTGGACTGATGTTTTTACATATGGTTCTTTATGTTTTTCTGCGGGGTGTAGAATTGTTCTGGTTAATGCAGATTCCAGAACTGAGGTGTGAGACACCGCTCCTCGGTCTGGGGGTGCATGCATTGTCGGACCCATCGTCAGGAGAAGTTTAACCGAGGAACATAGACACCCCAGCACTGAGTGGCACTGCTGGCAGTTTCCATCTTTAACACAGGCTTATTATCCTGTTGGCAACAATTTGTCTTCTTAAAGTGGTGCCAAGCTGCTCAAGCCCGTCTCCAAGAGCCTCCCCCATCAGGTGTCCAAAAACGACTCACAAGCCTCCCGGGACGAATCACGAAATGACTCAACAAAGCGTTGGTGGGAGAAACAAAGGAATAAGCTCCCAGGGGATGGAGGTGGAAGACGGCAAGAAGCTTCCGTTTTATGGCAGTCAAGCTCTTCTCTTCGAGACGCCCTCAGATGATCATCCTCCAGCTGCCAGGCTGGTGGCTTTATTCTTAATTAATCAGATACGAGGAAAGCAAACGGCTCCTTCCATTACGAGAGAAGACGCTGCAGCAGGATGTGGTCTGAGACGGGACAAACGTCTTAATGAGCACATATAGAGTCTGCCGGCCAATCGATCCCAGCACCACACATTACAAGCAGGTTCCGGGTGATCGCCATGTTGGGAGCGAGGCGTCCATCCGATACAGGAATGCACATTATTCCCCAGTAACTTGGTGACATGCCGGATGGAGTAAACATTGAGATGTATTCCTTTCTAGAGGATCAGGAGCCTCTATCAGAGGCGTCATACATTTATTACAAAACCCATCGCCTGGAACATTGTGACAATGTACACCCATTAATAATCAGATCTAAGCCATGGAGGTCCTTGCACACAGAGCTAGGCAGGAGGTAAATTATGCCTCACACCCCATCCTTACTGACAAAGCATTAGTAGGTGGCAATCTTCACGATATAAGGAATGTACACAGACGAGGGCGTCTCAGGATGGGGATGTGTTTGCCGCACCTTCAAGGGCTCCTTACAGCTCTGTAGACCCACACAAGGTTTTACCGGCCAGATGTGCATTGATTTAAACAAAATGGTCTCTAGAGAAAGACGAGAAAACTGCACATCACGCCAAACTGCAAACCCAGCAGAGGTCACGGATCTGAGGGACAATGTATTCACTGCAGGAGTAACATGCGAAAACACCATGGCATCCCGTCATTTCAGAACCCCTCTGTACACAGCTCGGGGGGGGGGTCACACGCCATAAGGACTACAGGTTCAGTAATCTGTGGGGTCACCAAATCCCCATCTCAGAACCCCCCGGTACATAGCACTGGGGTCACACCGGGAGAAACTCCTTAGGAATGAGGTAGATTACCGGGTTCAGTATTCTGTGGGGGTCACCACTGAATCATCATAACAATTCTGAGGGGTCCTCAAAGTTCCTCTAGATGCAGTCCCTGTTCTCTGGTGTTTCTAAAAATCTACAAAGTCAACCTGGCCCAACACCACAGGGACCCTAGCGCTAGATGGCCGACAACTACTCATGAACCTTGCCATCAAGCTGAGTCGGTGTTATTACTGGGCAGGTGACCTCTGGGGAGAGACGTGCTGAGCAAAGGAGCACACAATCTCACAGGAGAGGTGAACAGCTTCACCAGGGAATTGCAAGTTGCAGATGTGACCAGTACAAGAACCTCCGGAGGACAGAAGCACAAACAACAAGGAAGTCCTGACATGGCATGAGGAGCCCTGGGGGCTGAGACATCAGGGAGCACACCTTGTACAGCCCGGCCACCTCACATAGACATCTGCTGAAAGGGGTGACCAAAGATACAGGGCAATCGGAGACTTAGCCCTCCAACCAACGACATCTACAAAACAGTCTATTGCCCCCTGTTACCAGCCATTTCAGGGGTGAGGATGACTGTAGGACAGGAGAATACAGTCTATTGCCCCCTGTTATCAGCCATTTCAGGGGAGAGGATGACTGTAGGACAGGAGAATACCGTCTATTGCCCCCTGTTATCAGCCATTTCAGGGGAGAGGATGACTGTAGGACAGGAGAATACCGTCTATTGCCCCCTGTTATCAGCCATTTCAGGGGAGAGGATGACTGTAGGACAGGAGAATACAGTCTATTGCCCCCTGTTATCAGCCATGTCAGGGGAGAGGATGACTGTAGGACAGGAGAATACAGTCTATTGCCCCCTGTTATCAGCCATTTCAGGGGAGAGGATGACTGTAGGACAGGAGAATACAGTCTATGGCCCCTGTTATCAGCCATTTCAGGGGAGAGGATGACTGTAGGACAGGAGAATACAGTCTATTGCTCCCTGTTATCAGCCATGTCAGGAGAGAGGATGACTGTAGGACAGGAGAATACAGTCTATTGCCCCTGTTATCAGCCATTTCAGGGGAGAGGATGACTGTAGGACAGGAGAATACAGTCTATTGCCCCCTGTTATCAGCCATTTCAGGGGAGAGGATGACTGTAGGACAGGAGAATACAGTCTATTGCTCCCTGTTATCAGCCATTTCAGGGGAGAGGATGACTGTAGGACAGGAGAATACAGTCTATTGCCTCCTGTTATCAGCCATTTCAGGGGAGAGGATGACTGTAGGACAGGAGAATACAGTCTATTGCCCCCTGTTATCAGCCATGTCAGGGGAGAGGATGACTGTAGGACAGGAGAATACAGTCTATTGCCCCCTGTTATCAGCCATTTCAGGGGAGAGGATGACTGTAGGACAGGAGAATACAGTCTATTGCCCCTGTTATCAGCCATTTCAGGGGGAGAGGATGACTGTAGGACAGGAGAATACAGTCTATTGCCCCCTGTTATCAGCCATGTCAGGGGAGAGGATGACTGTAGGACAGGAGAATACAGTCTATTGCCCCCTGTTATCAGCCATTTCAGGGGAGAGGATGACTGTAGGACAGGAGAATACAGTCTATTGCTCCCTGTTATCAGCCATTTCAGGGGAGAGGATGACTGTAGGACAGTAGAATACAGTCTATTGCTCCTGTTATCAGCCATTTCAGGGGGAGAGGATGACTGTAGGACAGTAGAATACAGTCTATTGCCCCCTGTTATCAGCCATTTCAGGGGAGAGGATGACTGTAGGACAGGAGAATACAGTCTATTGCTCCCTGTTATCAGCCATTTCAGGGGGGAGGATGACTGTAGGACAGGAGAATACAGTCTATTGCTCCCTGTTATCAGCCATTTCAGGGGAGAGGATGACTGTAGGACTGGAGAATACAGTCTATTGCTCCCTGTTATCAGCCATTTCAGGGGAGAGGATGACTGTAGGACAGGAGAATACAGTCTATTGCCCCCTGTTATCAGCCATTTCAGGGGAGAGGATGACTGTAGGACAGGAGAATACAGTCTATTGCTCCCTGTTATCAGCCATTTCAGGGGAGAGGATGACTGTAGGACAGGAGAATACAGTCTATTGCTCCCTGTTATCAGCCATTTCAGGGGAGAGGATGACTGTAGGACAGGAGAATACAGTCTATTGCCCCCTGTTATCAGCCATTTCAGGGGAGAGGATGACTGTAGGACAGGAGAATACAGTCTATTGCTCCCTGTTATCAGCCATTTCAGGGGAGAGGATGACTGTAGGACAGGAGAATACAGTCTATTGCTCCCTGTTATCAGCCATTTCAGGGGAGAGGATGACTGTAGGACAGGAGAATACAGTCTATTGCTCCCTGTTATCAGCCATTTCAGGGGAGAGGATGACTGTAGGACAGGAGAATACAGTCTATTGCCCCCTGTTATCAGCCATTTCAGAGGAGAGGATGACTGTAGGACAGTAGAATACAGTCTATTGCTCCCTGTTATCAGCCATTTCAGGGGGAGAGGATGACTGTAGGACAGTAGAATACAGTCTATTGCCCCCTGTTATCAGCCATTTCAGGGGAGAGGATGACTGTAGGACAGGAGAATACAGTCTATTGCCCCCTGTTATCAGCCATTTCAGGGGAGAGGATGACTGTAGGACAGGAGAATACAGTCTATTGCCCCCTGTTATCAGCCATTTCAGAGGAGAGGATGACTGTAGGACAGTAGAATACAGTCTATTGCTCCTGTTATCAGCCATTTCAGGGGGAGAGGATGACTGTAGGACAGTAGAATACAGTCTATTGCCCCCTGTTATCAGCCATTTCAGGGGAGAGGATGACTGTAGGACAGGAGAATACAGTCTATTGCTCCCTGTTATCAGCCATTTCAGGGGGGAGGATGACTGTAGGACAGTAGAATACAGTCTATTGCCCCTGTTATCAGCCATTTCAGGGGAGAGGATGACTGTAGGACAGGAGAATACAGTCTATTGCTCCCTGTTATCAGCCATTTCAGGGGGGAGGATGACTGTAGGACAGGAGAATACAATCTATTGCTCCCTGTTATCAGCCATTTCAGGGGAGAGGATGACTGTAGGACAGGAGAATACAGTCTATTGCTCCCTGTTATCAGCCATTTCAGGGGGAGAGGATGACTGTAGGACAGGAGAATACAGTCTATTGCTCCCTGTTATCAGCCATTTCAGGGGAGAGGATGACTGTAGGACAGGAGAATACAGTCTATTGCTCCCTGTTATCAGCCATGTCAGGGGATAGGATGACTGTAGGACAGGAGAATACAGTCTATTGCCCCCTGTTATCAGCCATTTCAGACCAGAGACAGGATGACTGTAGTGTTCAATGGGATGAATTACAGCAAGTCTTTAAGTCCTCCTTCCCAGACCAACCAGGATTACTACATGTCCCATATCTCCAGAGCGGAGACCCTTCGACACGAGACGGATATCACCTGGTGTAACGGTCCACACCTTTTTTGTGTCGTTCATCACCCGTACAAGGGGACGGGTGATGCAGCAGGATGGTTATTTAGCGGAGGATAAGCAGGCGCTAAGTGCTGTGGTTTCGCGCGTACTAATGAGTCTCGGTGTGGCGAACAGAAAGAGGATTTCTCGCCCGATGCAAATTAAATCCCTCTTTATAAAGGGCAGCCTAACGGGAGCAGCCATCATTGATTAAGAGCTTCAATCCCAGCACATCCACTCGTAGACGTCTGATCATCGCCGGAGCCGGTGACCCTGCGGTCCCGCTCAATTAATTATTAACCCGCCTCTCATGCTCCAGGCTCAGCAGATAAACCAGTGTATATTTCACACAGATCCCTCTACAAACCCCGCTAGTAGAGGACGCCAGTCTATTGGGACATACCGTGGCACCCTACTGGTAAGGTGACACTGCAGGCTATGATCTGACATTGGACAATCACCACAACCACTGTAGTGTGTGCAATCTGACCCATCGACATGTCAAACATCCCAAACAAACATGTCCAGAGATAAGCAGCCGCCAGAGAACACTGCAATCGTCAGTCAGGAGATAAGCAGCTGCTACAGAGACCACAGGTGATCATTACCTACAGGTCAGGAGATAAGAAGCCACCACACAGACCATTGGTGATCACTACCTGCAGGTCAGGAGATAAGAAGCCCCCACAGAGGCCACTGGTGATCACTACCTGCAGGTCAGAGATAAGAAGCCCCCACAGAGGCCACTGGTGATCACTACCTGCAGGTCAGAGATAAGAAGCCCCCACAGAGGCCACTGGTGATCACTACCTGCAGGTCAGAGATAAGAAGCACCCACAGAGGCCACTGATGATCACTACCTGCAGGTCAGAGATAAGAAGCCCCCACAGAGGCCACTGGTGATCACTACCTGCAGGTCAGGAGATAAGAAGCACCCACAGAAGCCACTGGTGATCACTGCTGCCAGGAACAGGTCTAGAACTCATCTTTAGGGTCAGGCTACCTCCACATGACGATCTTCAACATCCAGAACACAAGGTAAGTCACTGACAGCAGGTATGAGACATCAGTCCTGGTAATCCAAGGTCCATGATCACCAGACATGAGCCCATCCTGACGGTACTACTATCTCCACTGTCTGGATCAGGAGGATTTGTGAGACAGGGCAAGAAGCACCAAATGTCCAGGACCTCCAGGTGACCATTACCACTGGTACTGCAGAGTCCTCGTGACAGCACTCCCTGCACTGGACTTCACAGATTTGCTGGTGCGAAGGATCACATTAATGAATGGACGAGTGCAGTTATGCTTGGGAACAGTGACTGAGACCGCAGTACATGAGGCGACAGCCTAGGAGCTGTATATATGTACGCAGCACACTGTTGGCCCAGTAGACATGGAAGGAGAGCTCTTATAGCGCCCCCCGAGAAGCCTTTCCCGGCCGCTGTCAGTCACCGACTCGGCTGAGCGTTATTTCCAATTGGGTGAACATACAAGAAGCAGAGGGGACAGCAAAATCCGCAATTCAAATGCGCCAGCAAAGTGTACAGCGTTCCACCTGGTGACCCCTCAAACATGTCGCTCTTCTGCAAACCCGAGCGCAGCCAATGGCATCCATCACCCCGGCATAAGGAGTCATCATCCGGATCCAGCCATAAATTCCACACGAGCACTGCGCCCAAGCCCGGCCTGCCACCCTCATCCATGGCAATGCTGCCCCAAATACCAGGGACAAGCACCCGTCTGTGCTCAACCTGACAGGAGATCATCTCAGCAGGGTGCACAGGACAGACCCCGCAGAGGAGGGGGACCCCGTCAGACAGAGCTCACGAAAAATACACTCCACCCCAGACAGAGCGATAGAGACCCCGTGTACTATTCATAGGGGTGAGAGAGAGCGATAGACACCCCGTGTACTATTCATAGGGGTGAGAGAGCGATAGAGACCCCGTGTACTATTCATAGGGGTGAGAGAGCGATAGAGACCCCGTGTACTATTCACAGAGGTGAGAGAGAGCGATAGAGACCCCGTGTACTATTCACAGAGGTGAGAGAGAGCGATAGAGACCCCGTGTACTATTCACAGAGGTGAGAGAGAGCGATAGAGACCCCGTGTACTATTCATAGGGGTGAGAGAGAGCGATAGAGACCCCGTGTACTATTCACAGAGGTGAGAGAGAGTGATAGAGACCTCATGTACTATTCACAGAAGTGAGAGAGAGCGTGATAGAGACCCCGTGTACTATTCATAGGGGTGAGAGAGAGCGATAGAGACCCCGTGTACTATTCATAGGGGTGAGAGAGAGAGAGACCCCGTGTACTATTCATAGGGGTGAGAGAGAGCGATAGAGACCCCGTGTACTATTCATAGGGGTGAGAGAGAGCGATAGAGACCCCGTGTACTATTCATAGGGGTGAGAGAGAGCGATAGAGACCCCGTGTACTATTCATAGGGGTGAGAGAGAGAGAGACACCGTGTACTATTCAGAGAGGTGAGAGAGAGCGATAGAGACCCCGTGTACTATTCATAGGGGTGAGAGAGAGCGATAGAGACCCCGTGTACTATTCATAGGGGTGAGAGAGAGAGAGACACCGTGTACTATTCAGAGAGGTGAGAGAGAGAGATAGAGACCCCGTGTACTATTCAGAGAGGTGAGAGAGAGAGAGATAGAGACCCCGTGTACTATTCAGAGAGGTGAGAGAGAGATAGAGACCCCGTGTACTATTCAGAGAGGTGAGAGAGAGAGATAGAGACCCCGTGTACTATTCACAGAGGTGAGAGAGAGCGAGAGAGAGCGAGAGCGAGAGACCCCGTGTACTATTCAGAGGAGGGAGAGAGGGAGAGGGAGACCCAGTGCGTATCATTTAGAGAGCTGTGTGAGAAGGAGCGCTAGCGATCCCGGATACCAGTTATATATCCCCTGGACACACACATCATATTAGTTAGGAATGTATAAATACAGAATTGTGGACACACTGTGTGCATGGCAGGGATTACAGGAAAAGTCTGCCACAATATAAAAGGTTCACTCCTTCCAAAAACTCCTGGTAACGGTAATACAGATTTACAAAAATATGCGTAGTGGCAATAGTGCCCCCAAGGGGAGGCATTAGGGAAACGCGCATGGGGTGGGCGATCTCCTTGCACTCCTGGTACCCACCGTGGCAGGTAAGTGCTTGATCTGTTGCTCTTTTGTTCCAACAGGTCTGTTGTGCCCCTATCAGTATGGTTGGTGCGGATCTCTACGGAGGACCACCGGTGTGGCTGTGGACTACCAGAGGGGTCTTTGTGTAGGACACATGCGGTGCCGCCATTGGTGCAGACACCACCTTTTTGTATCATCTTAGCCTACAGATACGCGGTTCTTGTAGTTTGCATCATTGTGTCCACACTTTAGTACCACGCATGGTCTTTGAATCCTAAGGTTGGACTCTACGGCTCGAGTGCACCTGACATCGCATCATCATTCAGACCAGCATACACAAGTTACCCCTACCGCACCCGTTTGGCATAATAAACTATTGCCACTAGACAGCCTCCATACCTCTCCCCGCTGCCCAGACAGCCTCCATACCTCTCCCCGCTGCCCAGACAGCCTCCATACATCCTTCCCTCCCCCCCTGTCCCGACATCCTCCATACCTCTCCCCCCTGCCCGGACAGCCTCCATACCTCCTTCCCCTCCCCCCCTGTCCCGACATCCTCCATACCTCTCCTCCACCCCCGGACATCCTCCATACCCATCATCCATACCTCTCCCCGGACAGCCTCCATACCTCTCCCCGCTGCCCAGACAGCCTCCATACCTCCTTCCCTCCCCCCCTGTCCCGACATCCTCCATACCTCTCCTCCACCCCCGGACAGCCTCCATACCTCTCCCCCCTGCCCGGACAGCCTCCATACCTCCTTCCCCTCCCCCCCTGTCCCGACATCCTCCATACCTCTCCTCCACCCCCGGACATCCTCCATACCCATCATCCATACCTCTCCCCGGACAGCCTCCATACCTCTCCCCGCTGCCCAGACAGCCTCCATACCTCCTTCCCTCCCCCCCTGTCCCGACATCCTCCATACCTCTCCTCCACCCCCGGACAGCCTCCATACCTCTCCCCCCTGCCCGGACAGCCTCCATACCTCCTTCCCCTCCCCCCCTGTCCCGACATCCTCCATACCTCTCCTCCACCCCCGGACATCCTCCATACCCATCATCCATACCTCTCCCCGGACAGCCTCCATACCTCTCCCCGCTGCCCAGACAGCCTCCATACCTCCTTCCCGCCCCCCCTGTCCCGACATCCTCCATACCTCTCCACCCCCGGACAGCCTCCATACCTCTCCCCCCTGCCCGGACAGCCTCCATACCTCCTTCCCCTCCCCCCCTGTCCCGACATCCTCCATACCTCTCCTCCACCCCCGGACATCCTCCATACCCATCATCCATACCTCTCCCCGGACAGCCTCCATACCTCTCCCCGCTGCCCAGACAGCCTCCATACCTCCTTCCCTCCCCCCCGTCCCGACATCCTCCATACCTCTCCTCCACCCCCGGACAGCCTCCATACCTCTCCCCCCTGCCCGGACAGCCTCCATACCTCCTTCCCCTCCCCCCCTGTCCTGACATCCTCCATACCTCTCCTCCACCCCCGGACATCCTCCATACCCATCATCCATACCTCTCCCCGGACAGCCTCCATACCTCTCCCCGCTGCCCAGACAGCCTCCATACCTCCTTCCCTCCCCCCCTGTCCCGACATCCTCCATACCTCTCCACCCCCGGACAGCCTCCATACCTCTCCCCCCTGCCCGGACAGCCTCCATACCTCCTTCCCCTCCCCCCCTGTCCCGACATCCTCCATACCTCTCCTCCACCCCCGGACATCCTCCATACCCATCATCCATACCTCTCCCCGGACAGCCTCCATACCTCTCCCCGCTGCCCAGACAGCCTCCATACCTCCTTCCCTCCCCCCCTGTCCCGACATCCTCCATACCTCTCCTCCACCCCCGGACATCCTCCATACCTCTCCTGGACATCATCCGTACCTCTCTGCCCCCAGTAACAGTGGGTGTCCTGCTCTCACAAGGTCGCCATGTAAATTAGGAGGAGTCATTAGGATGTAACTGCGGGGGATGAGACTTGTGTCTTAATTGCAGAGCATGAAGCATGATTCTAGACGGCTCCAGAGTCTGCGCCTCCTCCCAGCAGGCAAATCACAGGCCGGAGAGCCGCCCGTCACATGGAGGTGACCCGCTCTGCTCAGTGCCCGCATTTACGTCTGTGCCTCACTGTGGGGTCATGTGATGTCTAACAGCTGCATTTTATGTGTCTCCATCGTGAAGGAGAATCCGCCATGTTACAATGCGGGAACACCATGAGCAGACGCCCCAAAGCCGCTGATTAACCCCTTCCATCTCCCTAATGGAATGGATGCTACTAATGACCACCTGACCTCAATGAACATCTAATGAGAGCGGCAACGCCCCCCCCCCCCCCAGTTCGCATCCACTGGATGACTGCGAGCTCTTGAGAACAGGCTCAGCACCCCACCGTCAGGGCTGAGGTGTGGTTTATGAGCCGGAAGAAGAAGAGCAGCAGGATGAGGAGATAAATCGCATCCCGGTAATGAAAGCCGCCATTCCTGACACCAACATGCCATAAATCAGCTTTATGAGGTCATTTAGAAGCTGGCAGAGATCTGCAACTCAAAGTAATTCAGAGGGAGTAGGAACCAACGCCAGATGAAGAGGCTTTTATTAGGAAGCGTAAGCTCTGCAGACAAGGCCTGGCTTGTAACTAGTCAGCAGAGAAGCCGTAGGACAGACTGAGGAGGCAGCTTCCTCCCGCCAGTGTAAACATTGCTGCCGCCATCTTACAGGCCCCGGCGAAAATCTGGGTTAAAATATTCCATTTCTTGTCCTGAATAATTCATGGGGGATTCATCTCCACACGATTCACAAACATCAAAGCGGCAGAGCCAAGGTGCCGGAGCGGCGCCCTCGACCTTCACGACGAGCCTTTGAAGAACCACACAATAAAATAATTCAAATGTGCCCCAAAGACTCGGAGAGTCACAAATCCCAGGGAAAAAAAGGAGAGGAGAGAGATGATCCACAGCAGGGGCAGATGGCGGGCAAGGAGACGACAACACGGCCACAGCCGCACCACCATCAGGACGGATGAGGCTGTAACACGCCGCACATTAGACCGGCAAGAGCGCGCCACCATTAGCAGTCATCACCGCTCCCGCATACTCATGGTTCACGTCTTTCTTATACAAGTTCAAGTCAAACATTTCTAGTACAAGGATCAAAACTGCCAGGCTCCCTCCCCAAGTTTCGAGGCCCGTCGCCCTCTCCAAGCTTCGAGGGCAGTCTTTTGGAAAAATTAGATTTAAATTGTGTTACAAGGAGTTAAAATTAGTTTGTGTGGGGGGGCTGAGGTTTTTGGAAATGAAGGAAGTTTTCCTAGGCCTTCCTCTGCAAACCAGACAGGGACTTAGAGCTTACGGCAAAGGTCTGTACATAAAACAGAAACGTGGTGATGGCGAGAAGGTATAAAAAGTATGTGTTGGGTCTTTTTGATGACACCTTCTTCTATGTCACCTCCATGCTGCAAGTAAAAAAACGTTCAGATGACCCTTATAGAAGAAAAATTTCTGCAACACAGTCGCCTGGCCCGGCCCCCTCCCGCCTCCCTTCCCCGGGTTTCAAGGCCCGCCGCCTCCCTTCCCCGGGTTTCAAGGCCCGCCGCCTGCCTCCCACCCCGGGTTTCAAGGCCCGCCGCCTCCCTTCCCCGGGTTTCAAGGCCCGCCGCCTCCCTTCCCCGGGTTTCAAGGCCCGCCGCCTCCCTTCCCCGGGTTTCAAGGCCCGCCGCCTCCCTTCCCCGGGTTTCAAGGCCCGCCGCCTCCCTTCCCCGGGTTTCAAGGCCCGCCGCCTCCCTTCCCCGGGTTTCAAGGCCCGCCGCCTGTCTCCCACCCCAGGTTTCGAGGAAAGTCTTTTGACTTTTTAAATTGTAATCTCATTTTGGGTTCTCTATGAGGGTGATCACCACCATGGAGACCCCATGTAAGCGATAGAGCCTGACTGCACACGTCAGAGGAGAGATTTCATCACCAGCACGGGTGCCCTGTAAACCATCTGCGCCAGTGAGGGATCACCGGATAAGTAATGTGTTTACCAAGCAGCACCAGTCCTTCCTTCCTCTAATTTACCGCTGCTGATCAGACTCAGAATCCATTAAGGTTCCTTCACTTTGATTTATCTGCTGCCTGCGGCTGGGAGCGGAGGTAACACAGCGGCTCCGCACTTCCCCAGCATCGCACCTTGTTAGTACCAGAGATGTAATGGCATCAAGCCTGGACCAGCTGACCTGGGCCCCTGTACACAACAAGCACGGAGGAGGACAACAAGGACCCCACCTGCAGGAAACCCCGAGCCGTGGCGCATGAGGGCAGCTGTACTCACTAGTACGCTGCGCAGTCAGCGGGCCAGACACACGTGCATCAGCCCATTAGACCCATATCCATCAGTCTATTTCCCTCCCCCACACTGTTGCTGTAAACCTTTCTGACAGCAGCAGAGCATGGCCGCTGTATCCGAGCCCTAAATTAGTAACAAGCTCTCCCGGATCTACATATCAGAACCATTTACTGCATGGCTGCGCACACGCCGGAGGAGGGGTGGGGACCCAGCAGCCTGCCCCTCGCCCATCCAGTGCCCCCTATTACTACTCCACAGGGGGCAAGTACACCTCAGAACCTCTCCATACAAGTCACCAGAGAGGACCCAGCAGCCTGCCCCGCGCCCATCCAGTGCCCCCTATTACTACTCCACAGGGGGCAAGTACACCTCAGAACCTCTCCATACAAGTCACCAGAGAGGACCCAGCAGCCTGCCCCGCGCCCATCCAGTGCCCCCTATTACTACTCCACAGGGGGCAAGTACACCTCAGAACCTCTCCATACAAGTCACCAGAGAGGACCCAGCAGCCTGCCCCGCGCCCATCCAGTGCCCCCTATTACTACTCCACAGGGGGCAAGTACACCTCAGAACCTCTCCATACAAGTCACCAGAGAGGACCCAGCAGCCTGCCCCGCGCCCATCCAGTGCCCCCTATTACTACTCCACAGGGAGCAAGTACACCTCAGAACCTCTCCATACAAGTCACCAGAGAGGACCCAGCAGCCTGCCCCGCGCCCATCCAATGCCCCCTATTACTACTCCACAGGGGGCAAGTACACCTCAGAACCTCTCCATACAAGTTATCTATATAAATATATCTATAAGTCTACACGCGCCCCGCGGACGCGACGCATACAGCCCCGCGGACGCGACGCATACAGCCCCGCGGACGCGACGCATACAGCCCCGCGGACGCGACGCATACAGCCCCGCGGACGCGACGCATACAGCCCCGCGGACGCGACGCATACAGCCCCGCGGACGCGACGCATACAGCCCCGCGGACGCGACGCATACAGCCCCGCGGACGCGACGCATACAGCCCCGCGGACGCGACGCATACAGCCCCGCGGACGCGACGCATACAGCCCCGCGGACGCGACGCATACAGCCCCGCGGACGCGACGCATACAGCCCCGCGGACGCGACGCATACAGCCCCATACAGCCCCGCGGACGCGACGCATACAGCCCCATACAGCCCCGCGGACGCGACGCATACAGCCCCATACAGCCCCGCGGACGCGACGCATACAGCCCCGCGGACGCGACGCATACAGCACCATACAGCCCCGAGGACTCGACGCATACAGCCAGTACTGCTTTGATATGATCACATGATCCCAGAGAGAAGTCTCCTTTAAAAGCAGTGGGGAAGACTGTTCACATCATGCGGATGACTGCTTATGTAGGACAGTCTCAGCCATGTAACACTGCAGTGACAAAAACAGCAAAGAACTCTACACAGGAGTCTCCGCCAGCGGCACAGGGTCTACGGCCCAGTCATGGAGGCCACTGCTCTGCCACGATGACGAAGATTCACCCCGACACTGAGGTCAGAGGATGGGTCCACCAGTATAACCATCATACATATGGACAGGACAGTTCAGTGGACATGTTTGTTTAGCACTGACAGTCTTCAGCCAGTCACCGGACGCAACGTCTCCAAAGTCAGATAACCACCCTGGTTCAGACATGTGAACACCCCATCCATGATGGGCATTGTCACCAGCTAACCAGTCTATAGGTACACAGAACTGGTACATCAAAATGAATCCAACTGCACAGATGATAGTCTTCACAAACAAGGCACCCACTACCACTGGGGTAGACCATGTACACCTCACCGAGATGGCTGATAACAGGGACCACCACATGATGATTGCCCCTTTATAAAGTTGCCATCTTGACCATACAGAGTTGTTGCGCTCACATCCATGACATTTCCCTGGCCGGTTGTTATCTCTAAGCGTCCGACCATTGGGGATCTGGTTAACGAGATCGATGCGGCACTAAATTGGGTTTTAATTAAACAATCAATCTCCATCCACTTACTCAATTAGTGGCCCCAACGATATTCAGTCACCACACAATACTTGCCGTTCTGCACAGGAGAACCGAAGATGTCAATCCTCCAGACATCTGCAAGGTGACCCAAGTCCTCTCCCCACCACGAAGATAGACAACATGGAAGACCTCACAAAACCATACCGATCACCAGTCAGTATGGATAGACCAGAAGGACCCCAGATGGGACTAAATGCCATGGTACACACTTTCTCTGCACAGGCCAAAGCCACTGAATAGTAAAGGAGTGATGTCCATCACCATGGGCCAGCCACATGAGGGCACACTGCTGGGCACTGCTGCTCAGTTACCCATGTGAGGTCCATGTAACACACTGTACACAAAGACATATGAGATGAGGGGAAGAAACTCCCAGGAAAAATGGCTTACTTATTTAAAAAAAAAAAAAAAAAAAAAAAAAAAAAAAAAAAAAAAAATCGGTATTACTCAACAGGGATCTCCAAGTCAACATTTCCATGACTCGCTAGGATCGGGTCAGAACTTCCTGAATCACTACATCTGTGCCCAGTTGTGCTCCAGAGGACACATGACTCTAGGGTTTGGTCAGGGACCTCTGGCGATGTTACTCACGTAGTCTCATGTAACAATGAAGTTCTCATATTGTAATGAAGAACCAGGAATATAACACTCCACCAGCAAAGGGGTTAAAGAGAACATCCGTGTACCTGCAGACAAGGGAACCCCCCACCATGCCACAGTCTACAGGTTTGGTGATCCAGGGTGAAGCTATGCTTGGTGGTCATGGCGGTCATACTCACCACCGACTCTTCGCACCAGCCCATCACAGTTCACATAGGAGGACCAGATGGCATAGAAGACGGGCATGTCTCACTAACCATCTGTATGTGCTAGACAGATTCATATGCGTTTGTTATGTCAGAAGACGATGGCACAGAAGGAGCATTACAGGCCATGTGTGGTGAAGGAAGGAATGTTCAACAACAAAGTGAAGGAGAACCATGTGTCCAACGGAAAGATGACCCGTGGGCAGCACAGCAGATGTTGCCCTCTCAGAACCTTCTCCCCCAGATTAGATCATAGAATTTCCTGGCATGGAGACGTGTGACAATGACCACAGCTGCTTCACACCACGGACGACTCAGCGCTGACAATTCCCAACCCAATCTCTTCTGACATACGCCTCCATTTAACTGCCTCGAAGAAGAACGAGGCACGCGTTATATAAGTGGCAGAGAGAACAGAGAGCTCAGGACATGAGGAAAAGACGACGCCATGCAGATAATGTGTCAGGTGGAGAGAAATTGGGCAGCAGGGATTCTGACAGATCCACCATCATCCATGAGAGAGACTCAACAGCCATGTGAGAAGACAATCAGCTCCTCACAACCCTGGGCACGCTACCACAGAAAGGAGGCTTTGGGGAAGACTTAGGCCTCATGCACACGACACATGGCCATTTTGCATCAGCGTGTGCATCCAGTGTTAAAAACGGACATAAAAAAAAAAATGGATAATTTTGATTGCCAGTTATTTCTAGACCCACCCTTCTGAGAACACCCACAGGATGGAAGGCCCCCAGCTAAATAAATGTCCCCCACAGTGTATCATTTTTTTTAACCGCCACTAGCTTTAATAAAGCCCCCAATGTAGGGCCCCATCTTAAATAGGGCCCCCAGCTTTATAATGTCCCCTATAGTTTATGTAATTTCCCCAAAGTGTCCTGCAAAAAAAAAAAAAATTATCCACGTGCTCGCGCTGCAGCAGTCTCTTCTCTCTTCACAGAACGGGACCTGCCGAAGGTGCGCGATGACGTCACTGCACGCTCCCACGTGGTTAAATCACCACGCGGATTGCAGGTCCTGCTCAATGAAGAGAGAAGAGACTGCAGCAACGCGAGCAAGTGGATGAGGAGAGTTTTTTTTTTTTTTTAACCACTAAATGGCCTGTGTACCCGTTTTGAACGGCCGTTAGACGGGTGCACTCCTGTCAATTGGCCGTTAAAAACAGGTTCAATGATTTCAATGGGGTCCGTGAAAACGGTCAAAGATAGGACATGTCCTATTTTTGGACAGACGCTAGTCACTGGCCGTTAAAAGAACGGCCATGTGAATAGCCCCATAGACTTTCACTGGTGCCAAAAATGCCCGGGTGATGGCTGTCACCGGCCATTTTTCACTGTCGTGTGCATGTAGCCTTACTGACACAGGTTAATAGTAGCACCATGTGAACTTAATATTAACAGATCTGGTGGCACATGCAAAACTGAAGCCAGAGCACCTCCAATCTATCTTCAGCCCATACATCACCACACATGATACCAGACACATTACCCCACACAGTCCAGGAACCTCAGAACTATCTTCAGCCCATACATCACCACACATGATACCAGACACATTACCCCGCACAGTCCAGGAACCCCAGAACTATCTTCAGCCCATACATCACCACACATGATACCAGACATTACCCCACACAGTCCAGGAACCCCAGAACAATCTTCAGCCCATACATCACCACACATGATACCAGACACATTACCCCGCACAGTCCAGGAACCCCAGAACTATCTTCAGCCCATACATCACCACACATGATACCAGACATTACCCCACACAGTCCAGGAACCCCAGAACAATCTTCAGCCCATACATCACCACACATGATACCAGACACATTACCCCACACAGTCCAGGAACCTCAGAACTATCTTCAGCCCATACATCACCACACATGATACCAGACATTACCCCACACAGTCCAGGAACCTCAGAACTATCACCACACATGATACCAGACACATTACCCCGCACAGTCCAGGAACCCCAGAACTATCTTCAGCCCATACATCACCACACATGATACCAGACATTACCCCACACAGTCCAGGAACCTCAGAACTATCTTCAGCCCATACATCACCACACATGATACCAGACACATTACCCCACACAGTCCAGGAACCCCAGAACTATCTTCAGCCCATACATCACCACACATGATACCAGACACATTACCCCACACAGTCCAGGAACCCCAGAACTATCTTCAGCCCATACATCACCACACATGATACCAGACACATTACCACGCACAATCTAGGGCATCAGCTGCACCTTCATCTCCCCTCTGGTGAAGGAGGATCGGAGGGAGGCTGCAAACAGTAAATATGCAGAAAAACAACTAGTCTGAGGCTGTAGTAAAGCTGGAGCCTCGGGCAAGAATTCTGCAAGAATTTTCTTCTAGGCCTGATTTACATAGATCCAGTTGTCAAGTGGCAGACGAGGCTAACAACACTCCGCAGAGGATCAGCTCAACAGAGGTGCCCCGTCAGCAGGAAGACCCCTCATCAGTGGCTGTCCAGATTCTAAGATGCTGGGGAGACTTGGGAGGGCACCACCCTGCTGTTTTTCTATGCCTTTTACTCCTGTCACATCTGGAGCTGCTGTTATACTAGGCCATCTACTCCAGTCACATCCAGAGCTGCAGGTATTCTGCTGCCCTGCCTCCTGGTGGTATTTTTATTTAGTGGGGGCCTTTCCCACTCCCCGCCCGTTATTGTTGGGACACAATGGGTGAGAAGATAAGCGTTCTGGCATTCAGGGGCAGCGCAGCGGCTGAATGCGCCCGTCTGAGCAGAAGTCTTCATCAGAATAAGAGAAGATGGGCTCCTGAGAGCAACGAGCTGCACAATGGAGGCCGTGACAGTCACATTCAGCCCTCTGACTGATCGCTCCGCCAGCACAGAAGGGCCTCTCTGTCTCCTCAGCCTTCTTTCATGCAAGGAAAGCGCCTCCTTAAAGGGCCCTCTTCAGCTTTCATTGCCCCTTGACAGGGCCGAGGATTAACGTCTCCTGATTTCACGCCAAAAGTTCACAGGCCGGAACAAATCCCAGAATCCTCACAGCTCGCCAGAGCCATCTCCAGGGGGAAGACTTCAGTCTAAGAGTGCCGCATTATCCACCAAATCCAGAGGGACTGGGTGTCTACACAACCACCATGGAGCCAGCAGTACACCACAGGCCCCACCAAATCCAGAGGGACTGGGTGTCTACACAACCACCATGGAGCCAGCAGTACACCACAGGCCCCACCAAATCCAGAGGGACTGGGTGTCTACACAACCACCATGGAGCCAGCAGTACACCACAGCCCCCAGCAAATCCAGAGGGACTGGGATTTGGCCAGCCCCGGGGAGGCGATATGGCCAGCCCCGGGGAGGCGATATGGCCAGCCCCGGGGAGGCGATATGGCCAGCCCCGGGGAGGCGATATGGCCAGCCCCGGGGAGGCGATATGGCCAGCCCCGGGGAGGCGATATGGCCAGCCCCGGGGAGGCGATATGGCCAGCCCGGGGAGGCGATATGGCCAGCCCCGGGGAGGAGATATGGCCAGCCCCGGGGAGGCGATATGGCCAGCCCCGGGGAGGCGATATGGCCAGCCCCGGGGAGGCGATATGGCCAGCCCCGGGGAGGCGATATGGCCAGCCCCGGGGAGGCGATATGGCCAGCCCCGGGGAGGCGATATGGCCAGCAAGAGATAAGGTTGGATACGATGAAGCCAAATGAAGAGATCATTCTAAAAAGCACCTAACCAACCGCCCTGCCCCCACATAGAGCTTAAGGATGGGGATGGTACAGCCACCATCATAATCCACCCTCATAATAAGGTCTCATATATACTGGTAATGTGCGCCATTGGTCAAGACAGCAGGCCTGTTGGCACTCATTTAGCTTCAACTGCAGCAACAATCATTGGTACTGTACGTGACTGCCAAGTAGTGAGATCGTTCCCCACCCCCGTATTGTTGGCAGGACATTCCCGCTTACTTGAGGAGATCTGCTGCGGTCGTTCACTCCATCTCTAAATGTACACACCCTCATCATTAATATAAACCCTTGCTTGTTGTCAGCAGATCTCGTGTGAACAGGATGTGCTGCTGACCGTAATGTCAACCATGTGGGGGAAGAACGATCGCATACAAGATCCCAACCATAAGTGCCAATCCATTTGTTGTGCCACCCTTAGCTATACGATGCACAGGGCATAGAGCACCCTTATAGTCCTGAACGCCGGCTCTGCAGCGGACTGTCAGGAGTGGCCTCTTCTCCCACATCATTAACAGCTGACTGAAGCCGAACGGCCTGGGAGTTCTCCCCTCTAACTGCGAGCATATCACTTCCAGCCTGCCTAACCGGGCAGAATGCGGGTCCTCCGCTCGCCACTACATGCACACACCCCAACTCGGCATCCATTGAGAGGCAGCATCCTGTATTAATGTGCCCCATGCAGAGTCATTTATCCCCGGCCCCTCTTGGTGAAGAGCTCCTAGTAAGCCGAGCACAGTTCCCACCTTTGAGATCTCTGGGGCAGCAGGAATATGCGTGTGAACAGGGACGAGTGCGGCCCCCTCACAATGGCACTGGTCAGGACAATAGGTGGGCTTAGTATCCTTCAAGGAAGCCCTGAAAAAGCGAGGAGAATAACCATTTACAAAGAGGACGTAAAAGCTGCCCATCTGCTAAGCAAGCCATCCACTGCCATGTAAAACCCAACGGGCACGGAAGGGAGAACACGGGATTATGCCGCGTAATCACTGCTGAACCTGTCACGGCAGACAACCGCTCAAATTCTGGCGTTAAAGGCCCTTTTACACGGGCTGAGAATAGCGCCAATTATCGAAGGTTTGTTCCTGAAAGCTGGCTGGTGGACGCTGCTGCTGATCCCCTGACAACGACCACTGCTCGTTAGCCACGTGATCGTCCCCGACAGAGGCCCTGTAAACGAGCGCTGATCAACACTTGGTCTCGGCCCAGCATTCGCCAACACAGCGGGCACGGACCGGGTGAGGTAGTGCGTTAGCCGGATTTACACGCAGCAATCATCTGCTCTGTATGGGGAAGGGTGATTAGTACGGCAACCACTGGTCCTTGTGCACATTCACTGAGAATTCTCATCTGCCAGCAGCACGGCTACTTACAGCGATGAGCGGCCAACAAACAGGGTGCCACGCAGAAGACGCCATCACCCTGGTGATCAGCAGCAACACAGGGCAAATACCACAAACATGTTGCAATGTAAAGGGTAAAATATGCAGCGAAGCAGATTTCGTGCTCCATAGTACCCTAAAGGGGGTTGGACACGTCCGTACGACACTCCGCCATGACCACGTTGATGTAGACATGAATTATCATTGGTCAGCAGGACATCGCTCTGTGTACGCGAGGAGGGGAAGGAACGGAGACAAACCCCTCCCAATCATTTTAACAGGTGCCAGTCGCCTTCAAATAGAGTTGGCCAGCGATTATTACAGGCTCGCTACTGATTGGCATGAAAGGACCCCAACACAACGGCGTACAAAGTGTTACCTGCTGGCACCAAACAAACCGACTAGGTTTCTTGGTTCTGTTTAGCCACCCTGGTACGTATCAACCGGCGTCTCACCTACCATTAACCAGATGACCCGGCGTTATACTGTGCACGTGAACACTAGCGCCACAGATAATGGGCGTCGGGTTTACAGACTCCTATCTTACGGGGTTATGTTCCGACATGAGAGCTGTAGATGATGGCAATGATCCTGAGTGGCGCTGAGAACAGGCTCATTACCAGTGGGCATGACGTGGACGCAGAAACTACCAGATGAAATTATGGCGCACACTGCTGCTCTCTTGCACCACTCCTGATGCTTGGACGCCCATCCACTCCACCGCAGAATGACCACAATGAAAGATCCAACTGGAAATACCAATGAAGTTTCTCCATTAAAAGGGCGTTTCGGGCACACCCGGCCTTCACCACAATAAGAGCGCTATTCCATGTTCTAACAGCACTGGGGTCTGTAGAGGGCACCACATGACGCCCCTCCAGTCCCTCACCCAACGCCCATGTTATACACGTGGTGAACACGGTATTCCACATAATCATCTCCTGATAGTCCAGGCATTGTCACGGCTCATCACACGAGAAAACAGGAATACACAGATCCTTGCTGGGGCCTGACTGGTGTCACTGGTACACGTAATAAGTATCTCCTGTCAGCAGCATAATACAGAGATACACACGCAAAACCACCACAGCCCCCCAGACGCCTAGCTACAGACCTACAGGACCATGTGCGAATCTCTGAGCCCCCGGTCTTTATAGACCAGGACGCGGTCTCGCAGAGCCGTCTCTCGGCAGTGTAGGCAGCAGGCCCCACGGCACGCACACGTGTTGTTGCATGGTTGAGTGCCTTCCCTTGTGGCTCCAGGTGGCACTTCACTGTTTAACCGAGCCTCTTATCTCCCGCTTCACCCTGTCCCCAGTGACACAATTATATAGAAGAGCCGCAGAAGTAGATCACAGGCAGCGAGATGGATGGGAAACTGGGAAATGGAGCAGATGCTGCTGGGAAAACAGAGAGGTGTGCGACGCGCATGTTTATCCAGAAAGCTGCGAGATGCCATGAAGACAACGGTGCCCGAACCAACGTGAGCGTGAAGACATGCGGTGTGTACTTCTGATACACAAGTCCTGGTATACCGGGGGTTCACGTGTCCACGTCTACAGATGTGAGAGACCATATGGGAGCCCACCCTTATAATACCTCCCCCTGTTAGTCCTGGTATACTGGTTGGTTCACCATGTCCACAGATGTGAGAGACCACACGGGAGCCCACCCTTATAATACCTCCCCCTGTTAGTCCTGGTAGGTTCACCATGTCCACAGATGTGAGAGACCACACGGGAGCCCACCCTTATAATACCTCCCCCTGTTAGTCCTGGTATACTGGTTGGTTCACCATGTCCACAGATGTGAGAGACCACACGGGAGCCCACCCTTATAATACCTCCCCCTGTAGGTCCTGGTATACTGGGGGTTCACAGCGTCCACATCTACAGATGTGAGACCACACAAGAGCCCACCCTTATAATACCTCCCCCTGTAAGTCCTGGTATACCGACACTAAACGAGGTCCTGTGGCCACTCAGGCCTGTCCTGACTTGTACCAGGCATTGATGACCACAAGGCAAGGAAAGTATGCACCAATTATATGACACTACTGTGTGAACCTCGTGTCACTACGACAATCCTTCCACTACAAGAGACGGCGCCCAAGTAGAGAAGAGGACGTTCTCCACACAAGACTGCTCCCAGAGGTGAGCAAGATGAGATTCGCAGAAGCAGAGGAATGCCCTGCGCCCCCGGGGAGGTCACGCCGTCTCATACAGAAGAATCAGTCCTGGACAAAGGACAGAGAGGCCACCAGTCCCCGCGAGGCCGCGCTCACACACCGCACTCTAATTACTTTCCACCAGAAGAGCGATAAGATCATCTCTCCTGAACAATTGGCCTCACTCCTCAACATGTAATTACAGAGCCCACCGATAGCATCTGTGCCCGGCCCGGGTGGGACGCTGACAATTTATTAGTAATGACCCCAGGTGAGGGCCACCTCTCCAGCCAGACTTAACCCTTCCCTGCATCCGCCCCAACACAACAGAGCAGAGTGCTGCCATACTCCCGCTGGAGGCTTTGGTGGCTCCATTTAACATTCACTTTGATAACATGGCCGGAAGCGATCATCTGACTTGCAAATCTGCTAATTAATTAGTGATGTTTCGAGACCCTAAACGAGCGCAGCATTTTGTCAGAGCAGGCGCTCCTCAGCAGAACAGCATGAGTTGGCTACCTTCTACCTGATCAACCGAGGTTGTATCCCACTTTCTGCCTGCTGCACCCAAACCTCATGGTACCAGAAGCTACCCCTCCCGAGCCCCACATACACTGAGCTTGGGCCACGAGAACAAAGGATTCGTTAGAATGGTGAAAGTCCATGGTGCTCGGCCCTACATCCCATGTAAAGAACAGCTAAGGCAATATGGTGGCTTGAAGAAAGGATCTCACTAACCGGAGGGTGGCACAGGTCTCCTGAAGGAAAGAGGACATCACACAAGACCAGGGTGTGATCGGGGGTCTCGGGCATGTCTGGAGAAATACGCAAACTCGGACTCATCAGCTCTAACACTGCAGAGGCCATCGATGTGACTGGTGGGGTCTGAATACCACCTGACCAGCGTCCTATACACCGGGCGCTCCGTGTATACCACCTGACCAGCGTCCTATGCACCGGGCGCTCCGTGTATACCACCTGACCAGCGTCCTATGTACCCGGCGCTCCGTGCATACCACCTGACCAGCGTCCTATACACGCCGCACTCCGCGTATACCACCAGACCAGCGTCCTATACACCCCGCACTCCGCGTATACCACCTGACCAGCGTCCTATACACCGGGCGCTCCGTGTATACCACCTGACCAGCGTCCTATACACCGGGCGCTCCGTGTATACCACCTGACCAGCGTCCTATACACCGGGCGCTCCGTGTATACCACCTGACCAGCGTCCTATACACCGGGCGCTCCGTGCATACCACCTGACCAGCGTCCTATACACCGCATGCTCCATGTATACCACCTGACCAGCGTCCTATACACCGGGCGCTCCGTGTATACCACCTGACCAGCGTCCTATACACCGGGCGCTCCGTGTATACCACCTGACCAGCGTCATATACACCCCGCACTCCGTGCATACCACCTGACCAGCGCCCTATACACCGGGCGCTCCGTGTATACCACCTGACCAGCGCCCTATACACCGGGCGCTCCGTGTATACCACCAGACCAGCGTCATATACACCCCGCACTCCGTGTATACCACCAGACCAGCGTCATATACACCCCGCACTCCGTGTATACCACCAGACCAGCGTCCTATACACCGGGCGCTCCGTGTATACCACCTGACCAGCGTCCTATACACCCCACGCTCCATGTATACCACCTGACCAGCATCCTATACACCCCGCACTCCTTGTATACCACCAGACCAGCGTCATATACACCCCGCACTGCGTGCATACCACCTGACCAGCGTCCTATACACCCCGCGCTCAGTGTATACCACCTGACCAGCGTCCTATACACCCCACGCTCCATGTATACCACCAGACCAGCGTCCTATACACCCCGCGCTCCATGTATAACACCAGACCAGCGTCATATACACCCCGCACTCCGTGTATACCACCAGACCAGCGTCATATACACCCCGCACTCCGTGTATACCACCAGACCAGCGTCCTATACACCCCGCACTCCGTGTATACCACCAGACCAGCGTCCTATACACCGGGCGCTCCGTGTATACCACCTGACCAGCGTCCTATACACCGGGCGCTCCGTGTATACCACCTGACCAGCGTCCTATACACCCCACGCTCCATGTATACCACCTGACCAGCGTCCTATACACCCCACGCTCCATGTATACCACCTGACCAGCATCCTATACACCCCGCACTCCTTGTATACCACCAGACCAGCGTCATATACACCCGGCGCTCCGCGCATACCACCTGACCAGCGTCCTATACACCGGGCGCTCCGTGTATACCACCTGACCAGCGTCCTATACACCGGGCACTCCGTGTATACCACCTGACCAGCGTCCTATACACCGGGCGCTCCGTGTATACCACCTGACCAGCGTCCTATGCACCGGGCGCTCCGCGTATACCACCTGACCAGCATCCTATACACCCCGCACTCCTTGTATACCACCAGACCAGCGTCATATACACATCACTTCAGATTTCCAGGTTTTAGAGGGAGAGGAGAATCAATATGAGAGCGGGCGCTGAACGTGAGGAGGAAGCAGCGAGACATTTACACATCGACCAGTCATTTTCTGTGTTTTACGCCGGCAGCGCTCGTCCCGATGCCCCCTCCCCCGAACACTGTTTACAATATTCTACTCCCCAACCCGAGCAATTATCTCCCGGCATCCGGTGAATGCTGGCAGCGAGGGGCAGCCACCCACAACCACTTGGCACCCATCACCCTCTGACGTGGGAGAGCAGGCTGTAGCAGCATCACGTGTGCCGGCAGCTGCCCTCTGCGCATCCATATTTCACAGCGTTAGTGCCCCTTGTGTCCATATATTATGTACCAACGTGCGCGTCGCCCCTCCTCACCACGAGCACTGCTGCTACCAGCTCCAGACCCCCTCCCCAAACTCTACTACTTCCGTCAGTGGTCTGCAGAGCAGCCCCGCCATCAGAACGACATATGGCCTATCCAGGTGACCACCGGAGACCAGCAGGGGTGAGGGGCACGTCACTGCAGGTGAATGACCGCACAAAGTCAGAGGGGCCCCTCGAAGCGTTATAGGACAGCACGGTGTGATGGAGGCCCTGGGATGGGGGGGGGGGGGGGGGCACCATACATCAGGGTATAGGACAGTGCGGTGTGATGGAGGCCCTGGGAGGGATGGGGGGGGGGCCACCATACATCAGGGTATAGGACACAGCGGTGTGATGGAGGTCCTGGGTCGAGGGGGGGGGGGGGCACCATACATCAGGGTATAGGACACAGCGGTGTGATGGAGGCCCTGGGTCGAGGGGAGGGGGGCACCATACATCAGGGTATAGGACAGTGCGGTGTGATGGAGGTCCTGGGTCGAGGGGGGGGGGGGGGGCACCATACATCAGGGTATAGGACAGTGCGGTGTGATGGAGGTCCTGGGTCGAGGGGGGGGGGGCACCATACATCAGGGTATAGGACACAGCGGTGTGATGGAGGTCCTGGGTCGAGGGGAGGGGGCACCATACATCAGGGTATAGGACAGTGCGGTGTGATGGAGGCCCTGGGTCGAGGGGAGGGGCCACCATACATCAGGGTATAGGACAGTGCGGTGTGATGGAGGTCCTGGGTCGAGAGGGGGGGGGGGGCACCATACATCAGGGTATAGGACAGTGCGGTGTGATGGAGGCCCTGGGTCGAGAGGGGGGGGGGGGGGCACCATACATCAGGGTATAGGACACAGCGGTGTGATGGAGGTCCTGGGTCGAGAGGGGGGGGGCACCATACATCAGGGTATAGGACAGTGCGGTGTGATGGAGGCCCTGGGTCGAGGGGAGGGGGCAATATACATCAGGGTATAGGACAGTGAAGTGTGATGGAGGCCCTAGGTTGTGGGGGGGGGGGCAGGGGCACCATACATCAGGGTATAGGACAGTGCGGTGTGATGGAGGCCCTGGGTCGGGGGGGCACCATACATCAGGGTATAGGACACAGCGGTGTGATGGAGGCCCTGGGTCGAGGGGAGGGGGGCATCATACATCAGAGTATAGGACACAGCGGTGTGATGGAGGCCCTGGGTCGAGAGGGGAGGGGGGCACCATACATCAGGGTATAGGACAGAGCGGTGTGATGGAGGCCCTGGGTCGAGAGGGGGGGCGGGGGCACCATACATCAGGGTATAGGACACAGCGGTGTGATGGAGGCCCTGGGTCGGGGGGGGGGGGGGGGGCACCATACATCAGGGTATAGGACACAGCGGTGTGATGGAGGCCCTGGGTCGGGGGGGGGGCACCATACATCAGGGTATAGGACAGTGCGGTGTGATGGAGGCCCTGGGTCGAGGGGAATCATACATCAGGGTATAGGACACAGCGGTGTGATGGAGGCCCTGGGTCGAGAGGGGGGGGGGCACCATACATCAGGGTATAGGACAGAGCGGTGTGATGTAGGCCCTGGGTCGAGGGGAGGGGGGCACCATACATCAGGGTATAGGACAGAGCGGTGTGATGTAGGCCCTGGGTCGAGGGGGGGGGGCACCATACATCAGGGTGTAGGACACATCGGTGTGATGGAGGCCCTGGGTCGAGAGGGGGGGGGGGCACCATACATCAGGGTATAGGACACAGCGGTGTGATGTAGGCCCTGGGTCGAGAGGGGGGGGGGGGCACCATATATCAGGGTATAGGACACAGCGGTGTGATGGAGGCCCTGGGTCGAGGGGAGGGGGGCACCATACATCAGGGTATAGGACAGAGCGGTGTGATGGAGGCCCTGGGTCAGGGGGGGGGGGGGACGACGACGACGACGACCATACATCAGGGTATAGGACAGTGCGGTGTGATGGAGGTCCTGGGTCGAGGGGGGGGGGGGGGGGCACCATACATCAGGGTATAGGACACAGCGGTGTGATGGAGGTCCTGGGTCGAGGGGAGGGGGCACCATACATCAGGGTATAGGACAGTGCGGTGTGATGGAGGCCCTGGGTCGAGGGGAGGGGCCACCATACATCAGGGTATAGGACAGTGCGGTGTGATGGAGGTCCTGGGTCGAGAGGGGGGGGGGCACCATACATCAGGGTATAGGACAGTGGCGGTGTGATGGAGGCCCTGGGTCGAGAGGGGGGGGGGGGGCACCATACATCAGGGTATAGGACAGTGCGGTGTGATGGAGGTCCTGGGTCGAGAGGGGGGGGGGGGCACCATACATCAGGGTATAGGACAGTGCGGTGTGATGGAGGTCCTGGGGTCGAGAGGGGGGGGGCACCATACATCAGGGTATAGGACAGTGCGGTGTGATGGAGGTCCTGGGTCGAGAGGGGGGGGGGGGGGCACCATACATCAGGGTATAGGACAGTGCGGTGTGATGGAGGTCCGGGTCGAGAGGGGGGGGGCACCATACATCAGGGTATAGGACAGTGCGGTGTGATGGAGGTCCTGGGTCGAGGGGAGGGGGCACCATACATCAGGGTATAGGACAGTGCGGTGTGATGGAGGCCCTGGTCGAGGGGAGGGGGCCACCATACATCAGGGTATAGGACAGTGCGGTGTGATGGAGGTCCTGGGTCGAGAGGGGGGGGGGCACCATACATCAGGGTATAGGACAGTGTCGGTGTGATGGAGGCCCTGGGTCGAGAGGGGGGGGGGGGGGGCACCTACATCAGGTATAGGACAGTGCGTGTGGATGGATGCCTGGGTCGAGAGGGGGGGGGGCACCATACATCAGGGTATAGGACAGTGCGGTCTGATGGAGGTCCTGGGTCGAGAGGGGGGGGCACCATACATCAGGGTATAGGACAGTGCGGTGTGATGGAGGCCCTGGGTCGAGAGGGGGGGGGCACCATACATCAGGGTATAGGACAGTGCGGTGTGATGGAGGTCCTGGGTCGAGAGGGGGGGGGGGCACCATACATCAGGGTATAGGACAGGCGGTGTGATGGAGGTCCTGGGTCGAGAGGGGGGGGGCACCATACATCAGGGTTAGGACAGTGCGGTGTGATGGAGGTCCTGGGTCGAGAGGGGGGGGGGGGCACCATACATCAGGGTATAGGACAGTGCGGTGTGATGGAGGTCCTGGGTCGAGAGGGGGGGGGCACCATACATCAGGGTATAGGACAGTGCGGTGTGATGGAGGTCCTGGGTCGAGGGGGGCACCATACATCAGGGTATAGGGACAGTGCGGTGTGATGGAGGCCCTGGGTCGAGGGAGGGGCCACCATACATCAGGTATAGGACAGTGCGGTGTGATGAGGCCCTGGGTCGAGGGGAGGGCCACCATACATCAGGTATAGGACAGTGCGGTGTGATGGAGGTCCTGGTC